>NC_056745.1:1178806176-1179087204 GCF_019279795.1 Protopterus annectens
ATAATCGGTATGGTGTTCAGGAAAAGTAGGTTTTATTTGCAGATATCATTATTTTGCACTTGATATAACCGGGAAAGGACATCTCAGTGTTGTGAACTGTTCTGAGACAGTTCCTGTTTTTGGGGATATAAAATTAATGAAGATAAAACAAAGATTACAACTGTAAACTATATACCCTCATGTGAATTGGTCCAGCAATATCCATATTTATGGTACGTGAAAATGAATTTAGGAGTAAGGATTAAAAAAAGATTTTGTTATGGTAGCTAAGGATATGTAGGAAGAGACTAAACAAAAGACGATACAAAAAACTGAGAAACTGGAAGTGCATGCCTATGGATATGAATAATAGCAAGATACAAGCAGTAAAATTGTTTGTCCTTTTAGTTTTATACATGGGTCAGGCATATTTTTATCAGCCAGAGGAGAAGTTGTGGACAGTAATTAATAGAGCAGAAGTGTTTTATTTTGGAGGAGAAGAGGGCAAGAGCCAAGTGGGATAAGTTGATCCTCCCAACAGAACAAGGAAGTTCAGTATTACCTGATTTTAAGAGATATATTAGAGCTACACTGTTAAGGCTTTTGTATATAAAACAAGCAGAAAGCTACAATTCCAAGTGGAAAGGAATGATA
Organism: Protopterus annectens; assembly: GCF_019279795.1. Taxonomy (NCBI): domain Eukaryota; kingdom Metazoa; phylum Chordata; order Ceratodontiformes; family Protopteridae; genus Protopterus; species Protopterus annectens. Next base: position 1,178,806,810 of record NC_056745.1, read on the forward strand.
ATGAAGCATGGGGTAATTCAGGAAATAAGGAAAGAATGGGATTTTGTATGCAGATCCTTAAGGAGAATAACAAGAGTCATACAGAATGTTATATTCATAAAGTAGCAGAAAGTGTACTAAGAACTAAACCAACACAGGAAAGGAGGAGATTCCGCCAGTAGGGATGACATCAGTTAGGGGTACAGAGAATAGACAAGAGGAAACTGGAATTTACTGGAGGAAGCTGGCTAAGGGACCAAGGTATTTGGAACAAATAAGAAAAGCAAAGGTAATAGAATGGGGAATGATCATGAGGACATTTGGTTGCGGGCTAATGATCACCTTTCACATCAGGGATTGATATCATAGTATAGACAAAAGAGAAAGGGATAGGGAAATCTTAAATGAAAGACCTCCACTGGTTGAGTGAATCTAAAACTGAAGTTGCTGTTTAAAAAAATTATAAATAGTAGGGCATATAAAATATTGCATGATAACTATAGGAATCAATCAGAAGTGGTCAGAAAAGATTAGGAAGAGAGATTATATTTAGTTTACAAAGAAATAATGGGAAGACATATGTATGGCTCCCAAAAATGCAACAAAGTCTAGAAGATCTAGTATTTTTTCATAGATACTTTTATACCATAAACAGACTTCAAAGAATGTTTTCTCAAGTAGATAGAAAATGTTGGAGGTGTGATAGGGAAGAAAGAGCTTACTGGGAACATGTGTTTTGGGAGTGTAATGAGCTGACAGACTTCAAACATTCATGGTTCGTAGTTCGTTGCGAATTACTAGGCTTAGTTGCCTTAATGGGCCATTCTAATCCTAGCCAGTTTTCCTCCCAAAGGTGAGAATCAAACACTGTACCTCTTGTCTGTGAGTTAAACACCTTAACCATTATACCAGCCTCTAAGCATGGCATAGGTGAATACTAGGCTAACTGTCCTGAAGGGCAAATTTAAGCCTAGCCAGTAACCTGAGGTCAGACTCAAACCGTATACCTCGTGTTTATGAGGTGAGGACCTTAACCATTATGCTAATGTCAGGAATACTGGGTGAGCAAATGAGTGTAATTAAGGAAACAGTTTTGTGGTAGGATACAGGATCTGAATTGCTTAGACATAGTAAGGTCTTGTTGAGTTTAATTCTGGTGGGTGCCAAAAAAAGCAGTTACTAGAAAATCAGAATCAAAATCAACTATACCTGAGGTAGTGAATATTGTAACAGAGGAAAAGAACAGGAAGTGGGATCTTTAGAAAAGGGTAGGCGTGAATTACACAGAAAAAATGGAAATTGTGGGAGCAATACGTGCAGAAAAAGAAGGCAAGAGTTGAATAATTTATGTAATGTTGCATGGATTATATATCACATACACTTTTATATATTCTATAATGTTTGTAAATTTGCAATTGTTAATATGGTTTGATGTAAATGTAAATTTGTCTGTGTCACAAGTGATAATTCAATAAAGATGTTTAGAAAATACAAGAGCTGGCATGTAGAAAATGAATTGCCTAGTTGTAGTAAGGTCCTTCTGAGTTTAATGCATTTGGCTGTCAGAAAAGAAACTACTAGAAAATGGAAATCAAAATCAACTGCAACAGAATTGCAAAATAAAAGTGAGAAAGTTCCTGTCTGAAACATTGAATAGAGAAACCAGATAGGTGTGTCCTCTTTCCCATTTGTTTGCCTTATAACAGAACTGGAGGTGGAATTTTTTTAGAAAAGGAAGGAGGAAACTACATAGAAGTGGAATCTGTAGGAACAATACATACAGAATAATGTTCAGCAGGAAGAGTGAAATTTCAGGGAAGGCAGGACAAGCAATTTGTGTAATGTTAAATTGAATATTTGTTAAACTGTATAATTGTTAAACTATATATGGCTAATGCTTGAAAAGAAAAACCTTTATAATTTTTTTTCCTTTTATATTTATATGTGATTTACAGCTTTGAAAGGTAACAAACACTTAGCTTTTTTTTTCCCCTTTAACTAATTGGAGCAGATGAAGCTCCATGCTCTACAAAGAATTATGATAGTCTTACTGATTATGACATTGTATCACATGTTCTTGCTGTGGATGCCAAGATTCACCTCGAGAGCAAAGCGAATTTCTTGGCGTCCATGTCTTGAACACCTAATAATCGTGTTATGATCGGCAAGCCGATCTTAATCCTCTATATTAGAAAATGCTGCATTTGTTTTGTTATCCTTTTTGCAGAAAATAATAAAATGGTTCAGATGCTTGTTCTGCTGCATATTGGTATTTGTAGATGCTATTTCTTCAGGTATGTTTCCCAAATGCACTTTGTCTTCAGGTGAATTTTTATACTACCTGTTTGAGTTTTGCTCCTGCCCAAGAAATAAGAGTGGTTACATGATAATTATTGACTGTATGGGCAATCATTCCTCTTCATTTACCTGCAACAAATGCAGCTTTCTGTCTCCCCATCAGAGCTGCGTACACTTCTGCTTGCTACAGTTCATAGGTGTTCCTTCATATATGTTCCTCAAATACACTGTGTCTTCAGGAAAATTTTGCAGTACCGGTTTCATTTTTGATCCTACAGCCTTGGTTGTATAAAATGCCCCCTGATCTGACTTCACAGATCCACCTTTAGTTGCATGAGATATAAAAGCCAGAATTTGATTTTTCCTGACTGCAGAGTTAAATGACTGTTGAAAAGGTAACTCTTCTCTTTCTAGTTTCTGATGAAACTCTAGTGTTTATCACTTCCATGAGTTTTTCTGGGGATCATATTTTAGAAGGAACCTTATCTTTTGGGGTATAACAACATAGAAAGAAGAGTCTACTTGTCCTTGGATGTTGAGGGAGAGAGAGAGTCCTGTGAGCTCTTTGTAAAAATGTCTTCAGCAGGAATACTACTCGATGCAGATAGCTTTTCAATAATATATTCCAAACATCTTGTACCCTCTTTTCACACATGGCTGCTGGTAAGCTTTAGATTTTTTTTGGCTTCCTAAATTTCCATCAAAGCAGGGAACCTCGAATGATTGGACTATGCATCGAACCTGTTGAATATCCTGTTTACCCAACAGGCAAAGAATTATCAGCTTCAGACCATCAGTAAGCTTGTAAAGAAGTGCAGACCGTAAACCCAACCATAAGTAAATCCATAAACAGTAATGTAAAGCTGATATCTACCTCCCACATCACTGTCTTACTCCTGCCACCATAAGTAAATACCTAAATAAGTAGTAAAATAAAGGACAGCAAGAGACTAACTAGAGACTGAGTGTGTCTTTGCTGCAGCAATCCTATCAAATGCCTTTGGGTGTATGACATTAAAGTAAAATTAAGGCATCTAAGGAAAACTGACCCACTAATACCTTAGCTCTCAAGCTAGGGCACTAACGACTAGATTAACAAGCAGCTCATCAGGTTTCACTGCAACTGTGCTTTTTAACCAATGACAATAAGTGGTCTATGGCACCAACTTTCGTCAGTAACTGTCTTTTTGTTTTGATGTTCAGAAGCTGCCAATTCTTTGCTTGTTTGACAAAGAGGTTATTTGACAGCTTCGGAACAATGTTCTGTCATTCGAGGTTTCCTTCTTCAGTTGAGGCTGAGGAAGACTATTTTTTTTTGGTCTTCTGTCTGTTAACCTTTTTTCCAAATGTTTAGTCCTCCCTTCTGAGGAATACATCCTATATGAAGTGACCTTAAATGCTCCCTCAATCCACTAACTTCCTCCCTTGATCTAGCAACTGATCTGTATGTTTAGGCAGAGCTGTTTCTGTACCTTCTAGTGTTTTATTTGAATGAGCAGTATACTCTGAGGTGGAATGAATCTTGTGTAATTTTAGTCATAATTTCTGTCCTGGTATGTCGCAGGTCTGTGCTGCAAGTGTAAGATTAACTTTGTGACAGCTTTGCTTCATCCAAAAAAAAAAAACATGAATTAATTATTCCTTCTTATGTTAGGCTTGAAGACTTGCCACACATTCCTTTTTTTCAGAACTGCAGATAACTCTAGCACTTCTGCAACAAAATAAGAGATTAGAAGCAAGTATGCACTTTTATACTTTTTAAACTCAGAGAGAGGGACCTGTGATCGAAGAGGTTTTGTGTGTTCTCTACACAAACAGGAAGTTCAGAGATGATTTTAAAAAAAAAGTAGTCTGATTCCCATTTCATACAGCCTATTTTATTTCTTTGTGGTTTTGTCCTGGAAGACTGTTTCTCTGGCATTTATTCTGTTTTTTCTGAATTCAGGCTTTGAAGGGTTTTCCTTCTTACATAGCCTTCATGGGGTAGAGTGGTTTGTTGACTACGTGTTGAAAAGTCTGTGGTATTGTGTTTTATAGTATTATTCTGAATGTAAAGCTTGGTTACCACCCTGCTTATATCAATAGCCAGGGGAGAGATTGGTCAACTTTATGGATCCCAGAAGACAGCTTTGTGCAGTATTTTTAGCCCAAGCTATTAGAAAATCTGATCAACTTTAATTGCCAAGACATTGGAGGCTCTTTAGGTTAAGATAACAAATTCTGTTTCATTTTTGTAGTTAAAATCTGCAACATAGTCTTTTAAGACAGAGTTTTTGAAGCAGTGAATTTGGCACCTCTGCACTCCTGCTGACATTTCCTGTTGAACTGCTAGTAGATGCTTGATGGGCCTGGCTGCGATGGCCATTTAGGAAGTGTTGGTGGGAGTTTCCTTCTGTGATTTAGTAATATATGTTCCACTCACCATAACAGCAGATGATTGACATCATTTCTGCCTCTGTAGTATTAATTCGGTTTACCCCCCCCATTGTTAGGGCTATATTTAAGATTCTCATTTGGATGTCATTTTGTGTTATGCAGTTAGGCCTGGATGTGTATTCTCCTGGAGATATGCTGAGTTGTGTGTGATGGAATGAATGTTTTGTGGTAGATGTAATAAAGATGATACGACATGTGTTGGTTCTGCAGTGAGGGCTGGTAAATAGATGTGGAAGCAATTTAGGTACTTGATTTTCAGGAAAAGGGTACATCATTTTTAAGAGCTGCTTATGTAATGTGGCTTTGTAAGACATGCAGCATACAGTCAGTAAAACTGTTACGTCTATAGTTGTGATAGTACTTGAATCTCCTGCTGTGACCTGGAAGCTAGACACAGCACTAAGACTCATGACAGGTAGCCAGTGTGTGGCTGGCAGAGTGGACTAGTACACAAGGCTAAGAAACTTCTTAAGATAGGCTGGCAATTTTTGTCAGTCCTGAGGATCCAAATATAAGAAGTGCAAAAGCATAAGTGCTGTCTGACATCTACTGTTATGGTAAGTAGAACATGTACACTGTGTATGCGTATGTTAGTTTTTTTTACCAAAGTTTCTGAACTTTTGATTTAATTTTACTTGTATATTATGCATTGTGGTCTCGTCTCTTTCTCTCTCTCACACAGACACACACATAGACACACACACACACACACACACACACACACACACACACACACACACACACACACACACACACACACACACACACACACACACACACACACACACACACACAAAACATACCTCTCAACTTCATGAACAAGAAATCTGGTCAAAGCTTAAAATAAGGGGAGAAAAAGGCCCCAGTAAGGGACAGGGGAAACAGGTGCTGACTTTGAAGGAACATGGGTGAAATTCTCGGCTAGGCTTATAAGGGCCTCTGGGCCAGTAGCCTTGTATCATCCTATGAACCTACAGGTTTTAAATATTGATCTTCTAAACTAGAAACTTGCTAGAATAACAGGATTTGCATTGGTATGCATTTTATGAAGGGTATGAATTCGGAAAAAGTACAGGTGTGTAAGCTGAACTTACCATAACAGTAGATGTTTGAGTGATCACTGCTGCAGTAGCATATGGATTATATCCTGCCAGGGATATAACAGACCAACAGCTTCCAAAGCTTCAGGGCGCCTTCCACATGCCCAAGCTGTCAGGCAGCTCCAACTGAGCTGACTAAAAGACAAGTTTGGGCGTGAAGTCCTTTAGAACTTTCCTGCCATCAGAGAGAGGGAGGCTGAGCCATGAAAGAATAATGCTAGGAACAACAGAAATAAATGTCCACACCCTGGCGTAAAAAACACATCAAAAAACAAAGGGGGTGTAGGGAGGGGAGGGAGCAGTTACTGCAACAGTGATCATTCAAACATCTATGATACAGTAAGCTCAACTTGGACATCTGTACTATGTTCATGAAATTGATCACTGCTGCAGAAGTCTTCACCATATGCCTAGATTATCTTAGCTAACTACATTTGGCTACATTTGAAGGTCAGAGGAGAAGATCCCAAGAGCCCCCTGGAGAATGGTCCCAGCAAAGCTAGACTGGAACTAGAGCAAGAATCAAGGTTGTAGTGCTTTACAAAATGTACAGAGAATCAAGTAGCAGCTTCTAGAATCCAACCCCTTCCAAAAAGCCAGTGAAGACAAAGTCTTGGCAAAGTTGGGCCTTGAGCCTGCCTGGAATAGTTTTAGCCTTAGACAACCATTTGGAAATAGTATTTTTTTGACACAGGTTGTCCCTTCTTACCTTCACAAGAAGTCAACAATTCATTTGAAGATCTGAAAGATTTAGTTCTGTCAAGATAGCACTGGAGTTGTCTGTGCACATCTAAGGTATTAGAGTATCCTTTTATCCCTTATTTTTAGGTTTGAGAAAGAAAACGGGGATGGATAGTTTGGCTTAAAGTAAACTCAGATACCATTTTAGACATAAAAGAAGGATTAGTTCTCAAAGAAACCCTGTCTCAATAGAAAATGAGCTAGGGTTGACTCATCATAAGTTCTTCTAACTTGGAAACCCTTCTTGCACAGGTCAGAGCAATCATTAAAACTGTTTTCCATGTTACGATCCTAAAGTCAGCCAGATTAGCTAGTTCAAATGGAGCAAAACACAAAATTAAGATCCCAGGGAGGTCCCACCAGTTTTCTTGAAGGACTTTTATGCAAAAACCCTTTCAAGAACATTTTTACATGAGACTGCATTGAAAGAGGAGGATCCACAAGCAGACATGCTGAAATTGATTAAATGAACCTTGATAGAGGAATAAGAAAGGCCATAGGTAGTAACTCATACAGATATTGTAAAACCAGAGAACAATTAGTCCTGAATTGGGTGGTGGTGGTGGTGTTGGAAACATTTTCTAGTTGGTGCCATTCACTAATATACAATTGTCTAGTAGCAGGCTTTCTTGCCTCCATTAGTACCTGCTGCATGTCCTCGGTAAACAGGTGTCTAAAAGGAATTAAGACCCTATCATCCAGACAATCAACTGAAGATGATTGATGTTTGGTTGTATCAAACATGAGTAGATCCAGTCTGTGAGGAAGCTTTTGGTAATTGCATTTGCCATTTCCTGAAGAAGGGAGAACCATGCTTGCCTGGGCCAGAAGGGAATCATCACAATGATCGTGGGGAATTCCTTCTGCATCTTCAGAAGTACCCTGGATATTAGTAGAAAGGGTGGAAAAGCATACAGGAACATTCCTGTTGAAGGAAAAGAAACGGTATATGTCTTCCAGGCCTACTTGCATGGAGCCCTGTAACAGAAGTTTGCCAATTGATTGTTCAAAGAGGAGGCAAGGTCATCTACTTGATGGTCTGCCCTCAGATGGATCGATTCTTGGAAGACCCCACTGATCTAGTTTCCATTTGTGAGGGTCTACCCTAGTCCTGCTCAGCTTTTGTGCCCCACAGGTTTGCTCTGATAGAATGTAGGATGCATGTAGAGTGAGATTGTGCTGTGAAACCATATTCTAAGCTAACATGACTAGTCTACAAAAGGGGTTACAACCTGGTTCTCCCTTGATTTGTTGATATACCAAATTACTGTGGTATTATCTGTGAACATTTGAAGAGACTCTAGGGACTAAAGATGGTTCAGGGAGTTTGCTTTGATCAGAGGAAGTGTCTCCTTGATATTTATGTGCTTGCATCTGTCCTTGGTGTCCCACATCCCTTGCAGTTTTATCTATCCAGAAACTGCTTCCCAAGCAAAGTTCAAAGCATCTGTGGTGACTGACTATTTTGGAGCAGGGAGGGAGATAGGGAGACCTGGATTGAAGGATATCTGTTGTCTCCCCCCCTCCCAAAAAAAAAAAAAAAAGATTTCTCTTCTAACAAACTCCAGTACTGGGATTTGAAAAGATAAAGGATGTTGATTCTGGGACCAAGGAGATTTCAGATGCCACTATATCTTTCTCATGTGGAGTCACGTCAGGTCAGGGGTATCATGAGGATCATAGATGCCAAGAGACCCCTGAGATATTCCCTCGTGGTGACCGAAGTCTCAGTGGAAACCCTTAGAAATGGATCTAAGTAAAGATCTATTTTTTTTTTCTTGTGGAAGAAAAGCTGTTTGAAGTGAGGTGTCTAGTTGACATCCCAGGAGCACAATCCCATTTGATAGGTAGATTAGAATTAGGTAAGATTACTACTAGTAGGCTAACTGTCCTTGTGGATCTTTTTAAGCCTAGCCATTTACCCCATGTGATATTCAAACCTTGCACCTTGTGTATGTGAGGTAAATACCTTAACCATTATGCTAACTTCCCACCTAAACTCCATAGCTCTGAAGGAGTCCAGAAAGACTTTTGAGTATTCTCTTGGAATCCCAGTTTGTGTAAGTGATCCTGCACCCATGAGAGAGATTCCTGACTCTTTGAAAAAGATTTGCAAAGATAAGTGAGTTGTCCAAATGTGGAAAATGCAGATACCGTGTAGTCTGCAATGAGCTATAACTGGAGCTAAACACTTTGAGAGCACTCTTGGTACAATTTATAATCTAGAGAGTAAGGCAGAGAACTGATAATGTGATCCAGACACACAAAACCTTAAGAATCATCTGAAGCCTGGATGAATAGGGATGTGGTGATAAGCATTTTTTAAGTTTTGCATTACTTAGAAACTTGAATGAGGAAGAAGAGGGTAATAGGTTGTGAAGTGACATCATTTTGAATTTGGGCTCGGTCACAAACAGGTTTAGGACAGAAAAATCCAGAATTGCTCTCCAAGCATTTTCTTTTTTTGGCACTAGGAGCATCCTTGAATAAAAATCCTTCCCCATCTAGGAAGGAGGGACTGGTTCTATCACTTGTTGGGATAGCATGTGATGAAGAACAGGTGGAAGTAAAGGAGTCTGATCTGGAGGATGAGGAATGACCTCCTGAAAAGGAGGAATTTCCTCCCACTGCCCTCTATAACTTTGAATGATTTTTCAGAACCTGTTTGTCTGAAACAATCTGTTGCTAAAGAGAAAAATGGAGCTTCAGACTTCACTTGAATAGTCATTCATACTTGTTTGATTGTTGTTGGTTTTGGATATTCAAGACTTATTTTTGGAACCCCCCTGCCTTTTCTTTATAAACGTCTGTTTACCTGACTTTTTTAAGACTTTTTATTCTGTTTTTTGCCAAATTGGTTGAGGAGATAAAAAAATCAGTTGGACAATTTGGAAACAGAGGGCTGAAAATCTTGGAGATTCCCTGGTCAGCTTGCCCATTGCATCACACTTTTGATGGTGTCTGCAGCAGAAGGGCCAAGTCATTATCCAAGAGGGAATTTAAAATCCCATTTTAGCTTCATCTTGGAGGTTCTGAGAATACCGTCATGCTAACCACCTCAAAACAGCACCAGTGTCTGTAGCTCTGAAAAGTGTCAACAGAATCATACACACACTGCGATGAGTAGTGACTTACGCAGTACAAAAAACTATTATTTAAAGCAAAGTATTTCTCATACTTTCACTGTCAGAACAAATTTTAACGTGAGCTTGACAGTTTAAAATTCTGAAAATCAAAATTGCAGAAGTGTACACTTTTATTCCATACCTATCAATAATCCCCCCATCTTTATCAGAAAAAGTAGGATTGGAATTAACTAAGCGCTTAGTAGCAGTGGAATCAATTAAAACTATAGCTACTGAGTCAGGTTTGGGAATAGTGTATAAAAATTTCAAGGACTGAGGAATTGTATACATGCCTTTCTAGGGGCAGCTGACTATCAGGAAAACTGCAGGCAGTAAAACACGCATCCTCTAAAGCAGACAGAACAGGAGGAATGGGTGTAAGTTCTGGAAATTTTTTCTTTAACAACTTGTAGTATTTTCTGAGGGACTGAAAGACCTCAGTGTTTTCACACTGAAAATACTGGGACATTCTAGCAATAGTCTCAGAGAGACAGCCCCCGAACAGGGAGAGTGAATGAGTCTGAATTCAGACATCTGACATGTATCTCTCCCTGCAGCTTCCTGTTCAGATTCAGAAATGTGAAGCTGTTCAGGAAAAGAGGAATCCTGCCTCCTTTTACCAGAAACTACTTTACAAGAAGGATTAATAGCCTGAATTAAACCCTGAGCCTGACTCAGTAAACTACTGTTATCCAGAGAAATTTCAGGAGGAGAAGATACATGCATGGTTTTCTGGGTTTTTTTTGATGGGAAAAATGGGATCAACCATGTTACTACTGGCAGCAACTGCTTCCCCAGGGATGGGCACAGCATTCTGACACAACAGAGAAATCCTACCTGCTCCCTGTACCAGGACCAAAAGAGTGGCCCACTGAGAGGACACCAACAGCTGCAGAGGACAGGACTAACTACTAAGCCATAGTTGGCTGTGGGTACTACACTACAGGAATCCAGAAATGTGAGTGGTCTGAGGTACAACAAATGGCAGTCACCCACCTGCGGCTGAGGTAATCTGTTAGACTGTTGTGGTGGCAAAGGCTGTTTGCTTAACTTTGTGGCTGGAAGAAGGATGACCATGGAACCCGTATTCTGTTCGATGGTCAAGCTAAAAATGATGCCTCTTTCCCACGGAAGACGAGCAGCAATTGACAGTAAACACTACAAGTGCACAAAAGTTGCTTTCCTTACAAAAAAAAAAAAACAGAAAAACACACTTTAAAACAGTATGCTAGCCTCATAAAAGCAAATAAACAGTTTCTCAACAGAAAAAAATGTTTTCAGTTACTTTACACTACTTTTAAACTGACAGAAAAAATAAGTGCTCTATTTAAAAGTACATTACAGTCTCGAGACAGTACATCAAAACACAGCACTCCTAGCATTAAAATAACTTTCTTGAAGAAGAAAGTAAAATGTCAACAAAATTAAGAAAATTAAATATTTCCCCCCCAACCTATTTTCCCAGCAAAGGAAAGCACAAGCCGACCATCAATCTCCGGAAATCTGAGAAGAGCATACTCTTCGGCAGCAGTAAAGCTGTGACAGTCTTTGCACCCAAACTTGTCTTTTAGTCAGCTCAGCTCAAGCTGCCTGACAGTGTTGGTGCATGGAAGATGATCTGAAGCTGGGTTTTATATCCTTGACTGGATATAATCCATATAGATAAGGCTGTGCAGCAGTGATCAATATGATGAACAATTCATTATTTAGTGACTTCAGTTCACAGTGATTTGCTAGAAAACCACAGATTTTATGAGGAGCAGACCAAAAATATGAGGTAAAATCTGAACAGTTGAGAGGCATTGCGCACACAGATTTTTTTTTTGCAAGTATTGCAGCTGTTTAGTTGTTTAAAAGTTTTGGTATTTATGGTGATTTCTCCAACATTTTACTAAAGGACATTTTGTTCAACTTTACTTAAAAAGAAGGCAAAAGCAGATTTCATTACATAATGAAATGTTATTGAAATGAACTTCCTAGTTTAAAAAATATCTATTTTGTTTAGCATTAGTAGTTGAAGTTTGTGTCCCTGTAGCATAAATACAGTGCTGATAAATTTGCAATGGTAGAAGCTTAACCACACTGATACATTTAAGAGTAAATAATCTGATATTTTATGGTAGTTGTAAAATTTATGAAAAAACACTTTTATAAAAAAAAGTATTCCTTTTTTTATTGTATGAGTAAATGTGTCAATTATTCTTAAACTTTTCCAGTATAAAGGAAGCATGTATCCTCCTGACACTGAATGTGGGGTGTGCACTACTTCTAAAGGACTTTCTTCAGTCTTCTGCAGAACATGGACTTGAAGATGGTGACATCCAGCAACCTTCTATCACGGCAGCTTTGAATGAAGTGGGAATTTACAAATTAGCACCACAAGATGTGGAGATTTTGTTGAATCTACGAACAAACTGGCCAAATACAGGCAAATAAAAGAGATCAAATGTAATGACTGTGTTGCTAAAATTCATAATGTATCAGCCTAAGAATTTGCATCTGTAGAGCTGAAAGTGTCTTGGAGTACGTATCTGAAAATTCTGCCCACATCTGATACAGTATAAGAGTCAACACCTCCAGCTAGAAGTGTGGCCGAGAGTTTGAGAGGTTCCGGTTGCCAGAGTCTTCAAGAGAACAAAAAATAGATTTAAAAAGTGTCTGACTTTAAACAGATTGTATAAATCTTCCCATCTCTCTTGATTTGGCTGACTTTTTAACTAAAGGCATACATCTTTTGTGGTTTCATCATTCCTTTGCAGAAATGTCTGTAGAAGAATGCAACAGGTTGAGCTGCTTATTACTGAACAGAAAGTGCCTTGCAAACTAAATTTGTGAGTGTCACTTCTCTTGTATTAATATCAAGTTCTGAAAGACTTCCAGAAGCATATGTAATTTTGTATTGATGCAGGGTACTTCATGTAAGGTAAAAGGAATCATACCTTGCAAAGCCTTTTGATTTCTTAAGAGACAGAATGTTTACAGTGCACAGCTATAATGTTAGCAGGATGTGAATGCCTTCTAAGTTATGCCTGCTTTTATTTTCTTTTGTGATGCTGACAGCATTTGAGTTGTGTGTGCTTGAGGGATGGAAAACTGCTGTATGGACAAAAGGAAATTCTAAACAGTTGAGCTCATTTCCTGTGTTCTAACCACCAACTGTTTTTTTCTCTCTCAATACACTGGGCTGTGTTACTGTGCTCTTAATTGTTAGTAAGCTAAGAAAATAGTGGTTTTGAAGTTTTTCTTTTTTTTTTAATAGATATGATTTGTTTTAAAACTGTGGTATCTCTCTCTTTTTGTTTTATTTATTTTGCTAGGCCACAGGATCAGCTCCTCTCCCCTTCATGCAGTCAATTGGATCCATCCATTCCACATTGGAGGCTGCTCAGTTGTTTGAGAGCAGGACGGTTTGCCAATCATGCAGACTGCCCTATATTTACCCACCCCAGAAGCTTTGTGAGCTCTGCAGTCGCTGCCTTTAGGAAGTGCATGCACAACTTTCTGAACAAAGCAGCACACTGTAGTGCAAGCATGCTAGACTTTACGCTATACCTGCAATACACCTGCATTCCTGCAGGTATTGCCAATTTAGCTAGAGGAACTGCCTTCTTTTCACCCAAATTGATTAAGCCGATGTCAGTCACTTTTTGCCATCATCCCCTGGCCAGTCCTTCCAGGGCATTTTTGGGGCTTTAGCCCCACTACACCACACGACCAAATATACCTAAAATATTTTTCTGAAAAAAGTGTTTTGACAGTGTACTTGAGGATCACTACATAGAATATGACCTTTAATTTCTGAATCTCCTGTACAGCTGATAATGTGAGTATGTCAGTATGTTAAAGTTGTAATTGTATTTCTTTTATTTATATGTTATGACTGTTATTTTAGGAGGGTAAGTCTTTTTACAAAATTAGCAAGCATATGCAACATGTTTAAGATAACTGCACAAAAAATGTGAAAGCTGTAGCAGTAAATGTGCCGTTTTATTAAAAAAAAGACATGGTATACACAAAGTGACATCATATGTAATTTATGTTGCAGAACAGCAAATGTAAAAATAAATACATGTATGTTGTTGCCTTTTTGAACTATAGAACATCCCACTGCAGAATGATTGAAATGGCCCAAACTTATGTTAAATAACAGACATGGATGCCAGTGAGTGATGAAACCTAATCTGCAAAGTCAGCATATTTATAAGCTGTACTGTTAGTTTATTTATTTTGCAGTTTTTAACCAGTTGGATGGGCTTGTGGTCTGACTCTTTTCAGCCAAGACCTGAGCACAAATACAGTGGATAGTGTAGTAGCAGAAAGTACACAAGGAGTATATATATGTAATGACAGAAGACAGAAAAATGTCAGGATACTCAGCATGATTTAAAAAAGTGTAGTATACTTACAAAACTCTGATCAGAATTAAACATCGACTTAGAAATCTGGAGCATAGTCAAATAGGCAATATCACTGTAGTATATTTAAATTCTAATCAGAATTAAACATGGTCTTAGAAATCAGGAGCATAGGCAAATAGGCAATTGCTTTAAACACACACACATTTTATATATTATATATATATATATATATATATATATATATATATATATATATATTCTTCTTTATAAGTTCTAAATTGAATTAAACATTATCTTGGCAATCGTGGAGTATTGGCATCTTAAGAGGCATTAGCAGTCAAGTTTGTAGTTGTACAGCATAAGTAGGTCTGACAGTTATGTATCCCGAACTGATTTGCATACCCAGTCCTGCTGAATGTGCGTAGTTTTGAAGTCACTGTGACTGTATGCTGTGATCTAACTTCTGCAGTGAGATGATTCCAGTTTGCCGGATCTCTTTTGCAGAAGGATTTTTCTCTTATTCTTGATGCAAGTATTTAGTCTAGGTCTTGTCATTGTAATATCATTGTCTTGAATTCCTGGAAGACTATATACAGAGCAAGGATGTAAGTGGTGGGCAGTGCCATAAGATAACAGTTTTCAAGATAAGTGTGCTGAAAGCTGTTACGATTCTGATTTATACAGCAGCCAATAAAATGCTTACAGTAGATCAGTGATGGATTCTGTCATTGGCTAGAAGGACAAATCTGAAGGTTGTTGCTAGAATGAAGACATGGAAGGGGGGGGCACATATTCTAGTTTAAGAAAGATGATATCTGTAAGCAGTGATTGTCCTGCTGTAGGAGAAAGGATTTTTATAAGACAGTTTAAGTTGTGTGAGTATCTTACTGACACATATTGCAGTGTGTGAGGAGAAGAAAAGGGTTAGGTTGATAGTAACTTAAACATATTCTTGCAAGTAAAATTTGAAATTGTTGTTATGGCTGTCTGTAATGAATAACAAAATGTTTGATTTGCTGAGATTGATGACTTATTATTAGTACTCCAGATGCAAAGGGGTGAGAACTTGTAAATTGATATGTTGGTGCATAAGGTTAAGTATAGTGATAAGCAGAACAATAAGAATTGTACCTTGAAAAATAGAAGTGTGCAAAATTTTCAGTTTACAATAAACAGGGGTTACAGACAAAAAAATAATGAAGTTATATTCAAAACAAGTATGCAGAAGCTGCTGTGGTTGTGAAGACAAAGTGCTAACTGTGGCCCAGTTCATTCAGGCTCAGTTAGAAGCTTGGGTGACTGACAGAGCTGCAGGAATGATGGATGTGACTGTCCTGGGAGGGGAGGTCAGTGGTTAACCCCTGATGGAGACCAGGGCTTGGAGCAGTGCCTGGCTGGGTGTGTGGGAAGGCTGAGGAGGTGAGGTTGTCCTAGGGGCCAGGGTGGACTTGTCCTTACAGGCCACACCTTATTTGCCTGTCCAACCTTGTAGCTGTGATGTCACCCTGTAACGGAAGATAGGGAATAAGTAAAAATCTTGACTTCGTAGGATAGGTATGTGTTAACTGCTTGTGCCACTTCACGTGTCTGATCCCTTAGTAACCAAACCACAAGGGGTGGTACAGGGGACAAAGAGAGCAGAATATGAGCAGAACACCTGAAGGTAAACAGCAGTGACTTTACTAGTCTCTTTCTGTCCTGCAGGAAACAGTTATATATGAACACATTTAAATGGATTTTCTTAAGAATAAAAACAGGATTCAGAAAGTTTCCTTTGACTTGGTAGTGTAATATCCTGTGTCATAAAGAAATGACTAATTGCAGATGGCAATTCAGAAAGAGGTCTTCAAATGGAGTCATGATGAATAATTATGGTGATGTCAAACTGGAGATGTGGCTTATTGAACAGCAATGGCTTAATGGGATATCACAGATATGTGGTGCAAGAACCAGTAGGATTCATGCCTGTGCAGTTCTCCCCTGTCGCACTATAGTTGTGATGCTTCAAGATGCCATTTTGTATTCTTACAAGACATCTGAATTTCTTTGTGTGACAAGAGCTTTTATTTTCTTTCACTGGTTTTCATTCTTCTGCTAAAAAAAGCATCTATTCTTTCTTTTTTCAAAAATTTTCTCAGTGGAGAAACAAACTCTGTTCATCATATGGATCACTGCCTTAGTGTCCTTAACTGTATGGGTTATATCATGCCAAGTATATAACAGATGTCCAAATTCCAAAGCTTCATGGCACCTTCCACTTGCCCAAATAGTCAGTCAGCTCGAACTGAGCTGAATAAAAAAGCGGGTTTGGGCGCCAAGCCCTTTAGAGTTTACCTGCTGCCAAATAATACAATTATGTGCAAGCTTTCAAGGATCAACAGTCAGCTTTTGCTTTTCCTTTGTTGGACAGATAAGTTCCCTTTGGGGAAATACCTTCCACTTTATAGAAATTATTTTATTGTACTTTCTTGTTTAGTAAAAGTTATTTTTACGCTAGGAGTATGTTTTAATGATCTGTCACAAGACTTAACTGTACTTTTAAACAGGAGCACTCTCTTTTCCTGTCAGTTTTAAAAGTTGTTTAAAGTAATTGAAAACATTTTTTGTGGAAAATTTTGTTTGTTTGGGGGGGGGGCTGGCAAAGTGTTTTAATTGCTTTTTACTATGTTTTTGTCAGGGGAAGTAACTTTTAAAGACTAATTTTTTTCTGGTTTTGCTGCTTGTTTTCACTGGGAAAGAGGCACCATTTTGTGCTTGACCTTGGAACAAAATACCAATCCTCCTCCTATCCACAACAAGAAAAAGTTAAGCAGACGACCTTTGGCACCACAGCAGGCTAACAGTTTGACTCAGCCTCAGCTGGGCGACTCTGCTGTGGCTATAGCTTGTTGCTCAGACCACTCATTCTTTATTTTGGATCCCTCTGATGTAGCACATACAGCCATTATAGAAAGGATGTTAGCAACTTCCACTGCAGCAAGGGAGAGAGACTCTCTTGTCCGTCTTGGGAGATGGAACATGGAAGGCTAGCCTGTTTAGTCAGAATGTTGTGCCCATCTCTGAGGCATCTGCTGCTACCATTAATAACATTGTTGACCCCATTTTTCTTGTCAAAAAGAAAGAAACTAAACATATGTCTACTGCCCCTCATATTTCCTTAGGAGTAGTTTTGTGAGTCTGACTCGGGCTTTAATTCGGGCTATTGATTCTTCTTGTAAGATGGTTTCTGGTAAAAGAGGGATACCTCTTTTCCTAAAGAGATTCAAGATTCTAAATGGGAGATGAAAGGACAGATACATGGGTTTCTTAGTTTTCTAATTCAAACTCGGAGAGCTCAGTTTCTGATTTCCCCCTGTGGGGTTTCTCTCCTGTATTTCTAGAATGTGCCAGTGTTTTCAGTGGGAGAACACTGAGGTTTTTCAGTCCTTTGTAAAATACTATGAGCTGTTACAAAAGGAATTTCCAGATCTTTTACCCATTCCTCCAGTTCCGTCAGCTCTGGAGGGTATGTGTCACTGCCTGCAATTTTCCTAATTGCTTGCTGTCCTTAAAAAGGCAGAATGTATAAATATATAATGTTACACAGTCTTTAAGTTTTTTTTTTAAAACTCTTCCCAAACCTGACTCAGCAAGTTATAGGTTTAGTTAATCCCACTGCTGCTAAACATTTGGTTAATTCCAATCCTGATCTTTCTGATAATGATGGGAAGATTAAAAAACCTCTAACCACTCTACCTTCAAGAAGTCACTTTTCTTACACCTAGCATCTCAATGGGAATGCTCTTGCTCCCACCCCTCATAACCAACTCTACTAAATGCCCTTAAATACCATAATCTACCTTATTCACCTTCTATGTGTGTTCATTAATCTGCATTTATGTTTTTGTATTCTGTTCCTTCAATTGCTTGTAACAATGCTTGTACTGTTTAAATTATGATGTCATTATGTTTTACTAGTTCAATGTACCTAGAAATTACTATCAAATGTTAATGTATATCTATTTTCTGTTTTGGAGCTTTTCTCCCCAGGACTCAATTGAAAACGGGTTCTTCAAGGCCCAATGGACTATCCTGGTAAACCAACTGCAATAAATAAATAAATAAATAAATAAATATGTGAAAAAGTATATGCTTCTGCAACTTTTGATTTTTAGAATTTTAAATTATCAGGTGCATTTATTCTGACTAATTGTCAGCATGTGAGGAAAGTTTTCTCTGCAGTTTCTTCTTATTAGGGCAAATCTGCTTTAAATAATTTAGTTTTGTCCAATGTACAAGTCCATACTCGTTGCTTACAGTGCATGTATAGCTGTTGATACTTCTTCCAGGGCTTTGGCCACTGGTACTTTTTTTGTGGTGGTTTGCCTGGCTGTATTCTCAGAATCTCTCAGATGTGAAAAATGAGATTTTTAAATTCTCCTTTTGATAAATATTTAGTTTTTGTTTCCTTTGCTGCAGAGGTCATCAAAAAGTGTGAAAGGAGTACGGATACAAGGAATCTCAGTGATGTTTTCACCTTCCTTTTCTTAACTTTCTAAGGGTTCTCTAACCCCTCATCCAGTTTTGGCAAAAAACAAAGTCTCAATAAAATACAGACAAGGGATTTAAGATGAAATGGCAGGAGGATTCCAAAAATAATTGAGAACCCCCCCCCCCCAAAACCACAGACAGTCCAACAAGTCAGAAGGACTACTTAAGGGACTTTGTTCCCCTTTCCCCTTGCAGAAAGTCTAAATATCCATTTTTTTCCCTTTGTCAACAGATAAGTTCAGACAAATGGTTTCTGAAGATCAGTCATCAAGGTCACAGATGGCAGTGAAAGGAAATCCCTTCTTTTCAGGGGGTAATTCCTCATCCACCAGACTCCACTCTTATTTCACCCTGTACTTTAACACATGCTGTCCATGGAGTAATAGAACCACTTCCTCCTTCCCAGGTTGGGAAAGGTTTTTATTCACGGATGTTTTTATTGCCAAAGCAAGAAAATATTTGCATACTAGTTCTGTACCTTTCTTTTCCTAAACTAGTTTGTGATAGTGCCCAAATTCAGAATGATGTCACTTCACAACCATTTGCCTCTTCTTCCTCTTTCAAGTTTTCTGGTAACACTAGGCTTAAAGGATGCTTATCACATCCCTATTAATTCAGACTTCAGATGTTTCTTATGGTTTATGAGAGTCTGGCTCACATTATCAATTCTCTGCTTTACCCTTTGTACTATCCACCACATTAGGTGCATTCACAAAGTGTTTAGCTCTAGTTATAGCTCATTGCAGGCTACAGGGTATCCACATTTTATTTAGATGACTTGCTTATCTTTGCAGAGCCTCTTGCAAAGTGTCAGGAATCTCTCACTTGGGTGAGAGATCTCTCTGACATAAGCTGGGATTCCAAAACAACACTTGAGTCTTTTTTTGACTCCTTCTCATAGGACTGTTTTCCTGGGGTGTCAGCTACATAACTCAGTTCAAAGAGCTTTTCTTCCACAGGAGAAAATAGATATATATCTAGATCTGTTTCTAAGGTATTCCACCATTCAGACTTTGGGCACTGTGAGGGAATACCTAAGGATTTGGGGTCTTATGGCATCAATGATTCTCATGATACCCCTCTCAAGACTCCATATGAGAAAAAATACAATGGTACCTGAAGTGTCTCTGGTCCCAGCACCAACATCCTTTGCCTTTCCAAGTGCTGGGGTTTGTTAGAAGAGAAATCTTTTGGTAGACACAGCAAATATTACTAAATCCAGATCTCCCCTTCTTCCCTGTTCCAAAGCAGCCAGTCACAGCAGATGTCTCAGACTTTGCTTGGGGAGTAGTTTTAGGAGGAATAAAACTGCATGGTGGGAGGGGACACCAAGGAGAGATGCAAGCATATAAATATAAATGAGATGATTGCTTTGATTAATGCATTCGACTATCTGAATCATTTCTGGTTCCCAGAATCTCTTCCAGTTAGTGTGTGAAGAAAATGAAAACACTATCTTCTGTGTTAGCATGCCTGGCAGAAGATTTGTGTATATTCAGAGGTTTACTTGTATTGTATGCAGCACATCTGAGTGTCTTCCTGTTTATACAGAATGTTTAAAGAATCTGTCAGTGTTTTGATACATTTTTAATTGCACATGTTTCTAAAGTACTTTGAAGAATCAAATAAAACACAAAAAAGCTCCACTATAAAACCAACTGAAACCCAAAAATCTGTAGTGATTGCTCAAAATGGCTGTGGGTTCGGATGAAGTCCACGGTGTTTGTGGACAAAAGTGATAAATCTAATAATAGTTACTATTGTTCAGTACTTGATGAGTCTTTATTGCCCAGAGTAGAGTCCACAGCCAGTTTGAGTGATCACTGTGAAGAATCCGTTGAACAGTAGGTGATGTCATTAGAAATTTCTTAGTTGCTAGATGATTATTTGAATAGCTGATTGACAAGAAAAATAACTTTTTCAAACAACTGACCGTTTTTTTGTTGTTTTTTTTGTTTTAAATAAGACAGTTGGGACTGTTAAGCTGTGCAATTAAGTACTGAGCAGTTTGTGAGGAGCAGCTGTTTGTGAAGAGTTGCAGTCAGTTAGAGTGCTGTGCCGTTTTACCCCAAAAAAGAGAACTCTACAAAAAAACTGTAAGCCTGCCTTGCCTTACTGCTATGTGTTAGATTAGATCAGGGACAGTATTCTCTAGTTAACTAGGACAGCTTAGTTATTCAGATAGAGTTTTTCTAGAATGATTAATTTCTGTCCTACAGTTTCATTTTTTCTGGTGATTGAATTCTGGTGTTTAAAGTTATTATTTACATTCTTGTAATAATTTTACTTATTATTAAATGTTTTTTATTACTTTACATTGTGGCTGAAAATCAGTGTTTTTCTTTAGAGATTAGAGAGTGCTTATACCTGTTTGATACTCCCCAGGAAACCCCAAAGCCCCGGCCTCTTCTGGTAATAGCTGTCATTTACTTTGATATTTCATTTTCATAATTGGACATCCCTTTAGAAGAGCATGAAGATGCTCTGATTGGTGGCAGCATTACTTTATTATTTTGGGGATGGGACGGTTTGGATGTGTGAGATTTAAATTTACTTTGGGTGTGAGTGTATCAGGTCTTAAACTGGGACACATTGCTCTGAAGTGTATAAGAAAATACATTTGGGATGGAGAGAGGTATATAATCCAGTCCCAGGAAAGTAGAGCATGTTCCTGTTGTGCTGTTAGGGGAAAATTGTGAAATATTACTCCTGTTTAAGTGAGAGTCTCACAGTATAGTCAGTAGTGAGGATTGAAGCTCCTTAGTTAGTGACCCAGGATAGTAAGGGTCATCACATTTATTGTTGGCAGTTTGGTTGGATATTTGCTGGATGGCACATTAATTGGTGGCAGTACAGTGGGATATAACTGGATGTCACATTTAATTGGTGCAAGTGGAGTGGGATTTTTAATTGGATTCCAGTAGCCTGTGGGTAGTTGTCCTTAAGGTGTGCACTCTTGATAGCCACAAGGTAAACATTTAGAATTTCAATCCACCACTGTTTTATTATTGTTTTTTTTTTTTAGTTAGGTCATCAGGGATATCAGGCAAGGATGTCAGCAGAAAATTTTAGGAAGCTGACAAAGATCCAGTTAGCTAAGGAGTGTGAAGCCAGAGGATTGGTGCATGCCAACCCAACCAAAGAAGCAATGATTGTACCTTGGTTGCAGCCACAGCTCAGACCAGCCATTCGGAGAATACCCAATTTGCTGTTGGTGATCTGCAGCCTGCCGAGACAGGACAGTCCACCTTTTCTTCAGAGGACTTGAGAATCTGTTTGAAGATAGACTGCACCTGGTGGCCAAACATCTATAGACTGAGGAGAGACTGTGCTTGGAGACCCAACAGTTGGAGGCTGCGGAGAAACAGCGTCAACATGAACTGCAGGCCAGACATTTTGAATTGGAATCAGAGGAGTAGTATTGACAATATGAACTGGAGACTAAACAGCTGGAGAATGAAGAGAGACTGAGGTGTTTAGAAGCTGAGGACAATGAGAGAGAGTGTGAGGAGAATGAGACAGCACCGGCATGAGGAGGAGCTCCTTACTCTTAGAGAGGGGTCATCTAGGTAATAAGGAAGGGAATAACTGGACCCCAGAAGTTGTACAGGTCAGTAAACGTTTTCCGCAGTACAGGGATGGGGATGACTTTGATAGTTTTACTCATATTTTTGAGAGGGTGTGTAGACAATATGATGTTGACTGTGAGCTCTGGGTTTGGCTCCTGACTCCCTTACTCTATGGTAAAGCTGTTCAGGCCATGTCAAAATTGCCTGATGTAAATTGTTTGAATGAAATGGTATCCTTAAAACCAATATTAGTGAGGAAAGCTACTTAATAAGTACTGTGCATCTTAGTTTGTGTGTTATGTGTGTGTGTGTGTGGGGGGGGGTTTCAACTACACAGTATATATATATATATATATATATATATATATATATATATATATATATATATATATATATATATGTTTTAAAATAAGTCAATGGACAAAATGTGGTTCATTTTTTTATCTTAAACAATTTTTAAGTTTACATTTGATGAATGTCTTGGAATTTGAAAAATTATTTTTTATAAATGATGTTTGTTAAAATGTTCTTGTGTTAAAAGGTGTTTGTAGTGCATTTCATGTGAGCATTAAGGTAGTTGTATCTTTAAAAGATTGTGAAGCGAGATGGCATCACTCATTTTAGCAGTATTTAAAGGCTTTACTATGCAGTGCAGTTAGATTCTGATGAAGTCCCCAGTTAAAGGGATGAAAGCACTCAATCTGTGTCTTTGTATGTTAGAAGAATAAAAACAGCTTGGACTGAAGAGTTTGGCTGACTGAAAGTGTTTCCTACTGCGTCACAGTGTATGTTCATAGGTTGGTACTAGGCTGTCGGCCCTAGAGCCTATACAAGCCTAGCTATAACAATTCCCTGGCTATTTCTTCCAACACTATTTACCTCCTTTGACCCCTGTCTAGCAGGGCGACTGACATGATCCCCGGGGTGAATTTCCTTTTTCCCATCCAATCGTCAAGGTTCCTTTTGAAGAGGCGCTCTGCTTGACATGTATGAGCAGTCTATTCCAGAGTCTAGGGAGTCTCTGGGTCAGGAACCTGTCCCTCCAGCATGTTTTGTTTATTGTGATGACAAGGTTTAGATCCCTGGAGCGTGTGGCTCTGAGGGATTGGGATTTTTTTAAGTGTAGCATGTCCAACAGCTCTAGGTTTGACATGGCCTTACATGTTAAGCAGAGATTGCCTCTGAGTAGACGATATGTGACAGAGTATAGCTGGAGTTTTTTTAAGGCGGTCAGCGTAGGGCATCTGCTTTAGGCCTGTGATTCTTTTAGTGAGGTATTTCTGTGGCCTTTCCAGTTGTTGCAGATGTCTTGAGAGGTACATACCAAACGGGGCATTGTATTCTATAATGGGTCTAAGTTTTGTACTTTTTTAGTTATATTTTACACTGTGGTGACTTGTTTTTTTAATTGTTTGAATTATGTTAAAGTTAAGAACTGTCTTCTAGATTGCTTTAAACTAACCTGAAGCTTATAGAAAAAAATATCTGTGAACATGGATGCAAGGTAGATGAAAGTGTACGTGATTATATTGCTGACTTAAGTACTTACTTTCACGGATGGGTGAGTGGGTGTCAGGTCACCACTTTTGAGAGACTGGCAGACATTTTGATGAGGGAACAAACCCTCAGTACTTTGCCTTATGACATGAGAGTCTGGTTAGCAGACCGCTTGGCAAGCAGATCACCACTGCATAGGAAAGGGAACCCAGTGTTGTATATGGACAGATGGAAACCCATGGGGGCAGTCTGAACCACTCCAACAAAGTACACCGGTAACTGGGGAAGCTACTAATTCAAGTGCATAGTTAGGGATTAGATGTTTCAAGTGTAACAATAGGAGACTCACAGCAGCCCTATGTCCATCAAGGCAAGGTGAGAAACAGAAGGTGACAGAGCCAGTAAGTGTGGATGACAAACTGCCAGTGATAAGTTGTTTAGAAACAACTGGGGTGCCAGATTATCACCAAAAGTTATATCCTATCTTAGCAGGTAATAAACAGGTAACTGCTAAGAGGGACACACAGTGTCTAATATAACCATTGTGAGGCCTGCAGTGGTTAGAGAAGAGCAATATTTGCTTGGGCAGTCCACTCCAGTCAGAGAGTTGGGAGGGACACCGTTCCAAATAGCCTTGGCTGGGGTTCATCTTGATTGGGAGGGTGAAAATGGATGGAAACAAGTGGATGTGTTTAAGGATATTTCTGCAGATGTCCTGATAGGGAATGACTTTGATGATGCAGTACCTTATGTACATGCAGTGACATGCAATCAGGCTTGGAGAAAGGCGTGTAGGTCTGGTAGTCTGGGAGAAACCCAGAAAGATCTCATACCTGAAGCATGTGAAGGCTGTTTCAGAGAAGGTGCCATCTGGTAGCAGTAATTCTCAATGTGAGCCACAGCTGCTGGTGGGTACTTAGACACGGTGACTGCAAGGATTGAGGTGAGTGGTGGTACACAGTGTGACAGTGAAGCACAACTGTCGGAAGTTACTAGGCTTCCTGTAGAAGGGGAGCTTTTGTTTGAGAATATTCCTGCAGATGCCCTGATAGGGAATGACTGTGATAATGCAGTGCCTTGTGTGCATGCAGTGACATGTAGTCAGGCTGGGAGAAAAGTATGCAAGTCCAGTAGTCTGGGAGGGACCCAGAAAGATCTCATACCTGAAGCTGAGACTGGTGCGGTGGCTGTTTCAGAGAGGGAGCTATTCTGTAGCAGAAAGTCTGAAAGTGAGCCACAGCTGCTAGGAGGTACTGATGTTCCATTGGACATGGTAAGTGCAAGAATGGAGGGGAGTGGTGATACCCAGAGTGACAGTGAGGTACAGCTGTTAGAAGATACTAGGCGTCCTGTGGAAGAGGAGCTTGGGAGGGTCGCAAATTTGGAGTTGAGACAGGCTCAACTTACAGATCCTGCAGTACAAAAATTGAGGGAAATGGCTAAGGAAGCACCTGAGGCTCAAGGAAGAGGGGAGTCTGTATACAGGAACAAAGGTTTATTGTATAAAGAGTGTACTCCTAAGGGAGGGTTGGAAGGTGAGGTAGTACCGTAGTTGGTAGAGCCTACAGCTTACCATCTGTCACTTCTGGCTATAGTCCCTGATATTCCTTGGGAAGGGGATACTAAGGCAGAGAAGGAAGGTTTGCTGTATAAAGAGTGGACTCCTAAAGGAGGGCTGGAAGGTGAGGTAAAGTGGCAGTTGGTAGAGCCTAGAGCCTACCGTCAGCCACTTCTAGCTAAAGTCCCTAATATTCCTTTTGCAAGTGATATTGATGTAGAAAAGGTGGCAAGTGCTTTGCTAGAAATTTTCAGCAGAGTAGGTTTTCCACGGGAAATGCTGATTGACCAATGTGCCAACTTCATGTCAGACCTGCTGACTTGTCTGTGGAAGTGTTGTGGGGTGAAACATTTAAAGAACACTCCATACCATCCCCAGACTAACTGTCTATCTTGTGGGAAGGTTAAACTCTACATTGAAGACTATGCTATGGGCATTTGCAGACCAACATGTGAGGGAGGTCTTGGATAGACTAAGTAGGGCAAGCGTAACCATTAAACCCAGTAAGTGTCAAGTGGGTATGGCAGAGGTCACTTACTTACGTACATAGAGTGGGAAGTGGTAAAATTAGGCCAGAACCTATCAGGGTGGAAGCTATTCAAGAGTGGCCAGTTCCTGTTACTAAGAAATAAGTGAGAGCATTTCTAGAGACAGCAGGGTACTATAGGAAATTTGTGCCCAATTACAGTACCACAGCTGCACCCCTTACTTACCTAACTAGGAAGAATAAACTGGATAAGGTAGTGTGGACCACAGATTGTGCACAGGCATTCCATAAACTGAAATATATTTTGGGAGGACCCCCTGTGTTAGCCAGCCCACATAACAGTAAATAATTTATTTTACAGGTAATGCATCAAATTGTGGTGTGGGGGCTGTGGTCAACCAAGTTTCTTCAGAAGGAGAAGAAAGCTGCAGTGGGGCTAATGATTCCATTGCAGATGGATTGCCCAGGAAAGGAGTGGATTAATATTCCCAGGTAGACCCAAATTATCAAGAATCGGTTTTCAAGGGTCACTTGAAAATTGTTATGGGGGGGGTATGAAGAAAATAAAACCATTGTCATCTATGTTAGCATGTCTGGCAAGAGATTTGTGTATATACTAGGATTGACTTATATTCTGTGCCAGCATGTCTAATTGTGAAAATGTAAATAATTTTTTTTAAATGTTGAGTATCTCCCTGTTTAATGTTTAAAGAATCTGTCAGTGGTTTGATACATTTCTAATTGCGCATGTTTGAGAGGGAGATTCGAAAATACTGTGAAGAATCAGCTGAAAAGCAGGTGATGTCATTAGAATGCTCTTGGTTGCTTGGTGATTATTTAAACAGCTGCTTGACAGGAAAAAGAACATTTTGAAACAGCTTTTTACAGCTAAGACTGTTAAGCTGTGCAGTTAGTCAAGTACTGAGTAGTTTGAACAGCAGCTATTTGTGAAGAGTTGCATTCAAAGTGCTGTGCAGTGATACCCGAAAAAAAGAGAACTCACCAAAAAAACTGCCTGCATTTGCCTTGCTGTTTTGTTACATTAGATCAGGGAGAGTATTCTCTAAGTCAGATTAGGAAAGCTTAGTTATTCAGATAGAGTTTTTCTAGAATTATGGACTCCTACAGTTTAATTTCATATTTCTGGTGTTTATTGAAAGTTATTGGTTTACATTCTTGTGAGCATTTTACTTACTAAATGTTTTTCATTACTTTACATTGTGGCTGGAAGTCGGTGTTTTTTTCTTTAGAGATTAGAGAGTGCTTATACCTGTTTAATAGTCCCCAGGTCACTTCAAAGGCCTGCCCACTTCTGGTCTTAGCTATCATTTGCTTTGATATTTAATTTTCATAATTGTACACCCCTTTAGAAGGGCATGAAGACACTCTTGATTGGCAGCATTACCATATTATTTTGAGGAAGGGACACAGCTGGAAATCTGTGTCAGGCTTTCCCAGAAGTGTTTGTATGTGTAAGATTTAAATTTACTTTGAGTGTATCAGAGATCTAAAATTGGGAGACATTGCTCTGAAGTGTATATTAAAAAAATATATTTGGGGTGGACAGAGGTATATAGTCCAGTACCAGGATAATATAGTGCATTCCTGTTGTGCTCTTAGGGGAAAATTGTGAAATATTACTCCTGTTTAAGTGACGGTGTCACATTTGAATCAGTACTGAGGACTGAAGCTCTTTACTTACTGAACCAGGATAGTAAGGGAAATCACATTTATTGTTGGCAGTCTGGTGGGGTATTGGCCAGATGTCACATTAATTGGTGGCAGTCCGATGGGATATAGCCGGACGTCACAAAGACAATACACAGTCATGTCACACATCAACAAGCAGGGGGAAACCAGGTTGTACCACTTTTGCAGACTAGCCATATTAACTTGGGATATAGCTTCACAACACAGTCTCAGTTTACAGACACCCTACATTCCAACAGAGCAAAATTGTGTGGTAGACGAGCTGAACAGAACAATGACAGACCCTCACAAATGGAAGGTGCATCTGAGGGTCTTCCAACATTCATCTGTGGGAAGTTCCTCAAGTAGACCTCTTTGCTTCCTCTCCCAACAATCATCTGGCAAGGTTTTGCTTGAGGTCTCCATGCAAGAAGTCCTGGAAAACAGATGCCTTTTCTTTTCCTTTGACAACTGATATCCACTGTATTTCTATAACCACAAATAACGACACAACAGCCACAGGGCTAATAAACTAAGAAAAACACTAAAAAATAAAAAATAGAGCCACAAAGGCAGTAAAATTGTAGCAAACAGTTTGATACAGCGCCAACAGACTAAGTGCTTTCACCATAAATTCAAATGGCGTCTTCAGAGTCAAACCATTTAAACTTAATTGTAGTTCTATACTCAAGGTAATAATCAATCATTCAATTAATTACACCAGAAGCAAAGAGTTATCCCTAAGCTAAGCAACATTTCTTTTACTGTTGAAAAAAATTTCAAACATTAAAAAACACTATAATATATGTAATATTAGTTAAATATATTTAAATGCAATAAATACACAAAAAAATAAAACAAAAATGTTAGAAATAACAGACAGCAGTAAAATTGTAAAAAAAAATAATTTCTTGAATGTAAACAGCTCATATTTCTGCAGCCCTCTGTTTCAAAAAGAGGGCTATTTAAACAAAATCATTTAACCCAGGTCACCCCCCCCCCCCAACATCACTACAAACCCTATCAATAACAAAAAATACAAGTCTTTTGAAAAAATTTGGACATTCCAAGGTATAAGTATAACGGGCATTATGGGTGTTTTTGTTTTTAATATCCCTCAAATGATCTACAATATGGTCCCGAAGTCTCCTAATGGTCTTTCCTACATAAAATCCTGGACAGGATAGGCATATGGCTAAGTGGACTACCATGGTGGTATTGCAATTACATTTTTATATAAATAAGCTTTATATATCTATATGTCCAACCTAGTATTAATCTCAGATCCCTCAGATCATCAGATAAACTAATGCTACAAATTACCCACAACCATCATGGTGACTCCCTCTATTCTTACAAAATTGCCATATTATGGAACACACTTCTGCAGCCCATCACAAAAAAACCCTAACTATCATGAGTTCAAAAAAACTCCTAAAACACTACCTAGCCAGTCACTGGCTCTGCTGCTGCCATACTCTAGGCTAATTCTTCCAGGCTCCCATACTACATTCACTGCCTCCCAAAAAATGTTTCCCTTATGCTTTATTGCAGATAGGTTAATACAAAATACAACATTCTGCTGCACTGTTGGACACAGGTGCATTGGAACCTCTGTTCATAACTGGACATCCAATTACAACTGTGTGTTTCTCAGTTAATACCTCACTGTATATATTTTTACATATATTTAGTCTCACTGTGATTTGAACTTGTATTTGCTGTATTCTGGAAATCCACTTGTTGTTTTCTTGTTCAGTATTGTGATTGTATAGATTTAGTCTCACTGTATTTGAACTTGCATTTTCTGTATTCTGGAATTTCTCTTATTGTTTTATCATCATTTTGTATTGTATCTGTATTAGAGCTTCTTTTCTCTAGTCCTGTATCATCTGTAATGTGTCTTGTA
The DNA here is from genome assembly GCF_019279795.1 of Protopterus annectens. Taxonomy (NCBI): domain Eukaryota; kingdom Metazoa; phylum Chordata; order Ceratodontiformes; family Protopteridae; genus Protopterus; species Protopterus annectens. The sequence continues at coordinate 1,178,836,086 of NC_056745.1, forward strand.
TATTTCACTATGCCCAGTATTGTTACTTGGAGCTTCTCTCCCCGGGTCTCTGCTGAAAACAGGCTCCTAGCCTAGTTGGACATTACCCAGATAACAAATGCAATAAATAAAAGAAATAAATATCGGAAGGCTTACAAGAATCCCTAGAGATCATTGTGGTGACTGCCTTCTGGCCCAGGCAACAGTGATTCTTTCTTCTTTTGGAAATGGCCAGGGACAATTATCGCACTCTTCCTCACAGAGTGGCTCTACTTACAAAAGATCAAGGGTGTTTTATACACCCTGATCCCATTCAACATCTGCTGACTGCCTGGATGATGGGGTCTTAATTCCATTCAGGTACCCGTTTACTGAGGACATCCAGCAGGTACTAAAATAAAGAAGTTATGTACTCACCATAATGTTCCATCTGTGTTGATCATTTTCATTCTTTCTCAACTGTTGGGTTTGGATCCAATCCCTCGGATCTGACTCAGCCATTGCTAAAGCTTACGGCAACCAAAAAACACTTGAGCTTCTCCCTTACCCATAATGCACCAATCCCAATTACCTCAGATCCTGTTTTTGGCCTTATTAGAAAGTAAAAGATGGAAGTTACAATTGAGAAGCTATATCTGGAGTTCATATAAACATGAGAACATATATATCACCTAAGCACTCACATTTCCAGAAGCCTTAAGAATAAGGGTTGGTGGGAGGGAGTTGAGGAAGAATGAAAATGGACAACACAGATGGAACACTATGGTGAGTACATAACTTCTTTATCTGATGATGTCAATTTTCATTCTGTCCTCAACTGTTGGGACAGCGTCCCCAGCTACCTAATTTGCATGGCGGACTCAAGGAAGGATATTATCCATGGTAGTGGTGCTGCGGTAGCATTGTCACCTCACAGCAACACGTTGTCCCGTTCGATTCTCAGCTAGAGCATCTTCTGTGGAGACATGCGTGAATGGGCGTACCTTCATTGAAGGTTGTGCGTTAGGGCTGGCAACTCAGCATGTAAAAATCAACTGCCAATCATTAGAGGACCGGAGATCCGCTGTGGCGACCCCTAACCGGGAAAAGCCGAAAGACACAACAACTCAAGGAAGGATATTCCTGACCACCATAGAACCAAAACATGCCCTTCCTCTGGAGACCAGATCTAATTTGTAGTGATTAACACAAAGGTATGGGGAGTAGCCCAAGTAGCAGCTGCACAAATCTCATCCATGGACACTCTGGATTGAAAAACTGAAGAAGCTGCCATGGATCTGGTGCAGTTGACTTGAGCTGGTTTTGACAGAGCAATGCCCAGTCTGTTGTACACAAACAAAATGCAGTTTATCCATCTAGCTAGAGTAACTTTGGTAACTGGTTTACCAAATGTTGGCTCTGTATACGAAACAAGTATTTCGTCAGAGTTTCTGTTTTTTGTCCTATGTCAGTAAAAACATATCTGTCTGTGAACATCCAGTAAATGCAATACGTATATCTTTTGTCAGAAAATTTGAGAAAGAATACTGGCAAATTAATAGACTGATATATTGGATTCTGACACTACCTTTGGAAGAAATGTCGAGTTAGTACGTAAGGTAACTCTGTCTTTATGAAAAATCAAGTATGGAGGTTTCAAATCCAATGACTGGATCTCAGAAATGCTTGTGGCCGAGGTAATGGCCACTAACAAAATTGTTTTCCATGAAAGACATTTGAGTTCACATGTAGCTGAGGGTTTAAAAAGGGACTGTTTAAGAGACTGCAGCACTAGGGTAAGGTCCCAAGGGGGTGTAGTATTTTTAACTGATTCACTCCGAGTACAGTCACATGGCACCTGTGTGCTTAAATCCCAGAATTCTCTGAGACAGCAGTAATTGCATGCTGTTACACCCGAGTGTCTTCCACAAGTACAAGTAACTTTGCAGTCATATTTTATCTCCACTGTTAAAAAATAGTTGATAAAGTATCTGAACTTTGTCAGTTTCCTATTCAACTTAGTTTTCACTGTGGAGTTAGGTGATGTTCATATTTGACTTTTTTTGAGAAAATTGGCATGCCATGCACTATATTATTATTGTGCTTACAGCTAGCCAATTCTCTATGCATCTGCAGCAATCCAGTTGTTACATTTCTGTCAAGTAGCTTGCAACAGTTAGAAGAATATACTTTTTTTGTCTTTGAGTTAATGTCCGAAACAGTGAAGTGTTTACAGTATTGCAGTGTAACTGTAGCAAGTCATTTTACATTTATAGCAAAGGGCTTGCTTCAATTACAAACAGATTGTTTCCGTCTTTTTTTTTTAAACATTTCCATTCATGCAAGAAGCACTAAAGTGCTTACTATATCCATTGTATCAAATTTTAACTGTAGCAAGCCCTTTAACAGCAATGTAAAATGTGCTGCTACAGTAGCAATCTGATCATTTCCATTTTAAAGTGCTAAAGTACTCTCACTGTATCCAGTGGAATAATTTTAAACTAAACAGTAATCCTGTAACAATTTTAATTTTTCTTTCATTCATCATATAGTATGTGCTTCTCTATTAGAGTTCAACTTGTACAAATCACAGTGTTCACTTCGGAGAATCCTGCCTTATAATGCTTTGTATCTTCTGCATGTAATACTTCATTACTGTTCCGGGAAAGAGTTTTATTTGCACAACTGACTATCATTATGCACCTTTATTTTTTATCAGTTTATTTTTTCCAGTCTTTCAAGTTATTACAGCAGCCAGTAAAGCCAGATTAAATTAGTGTGTCATACTTAACCCTTTTTCCTGATTTCTCCAAAAAGGGCAGGGGTACAAAATGTTTATTAATGTGAAGGCTGCCAGCCTAGCTAGATAGAATTCTGCAGATAATTCTGTGTCATTTTAAATATTAATATAATCCACAGGCTTGTTTTTACAAATGTAAGAAAACTGTGCAATGTGTTGAACTTCAAAAATGTAACCACAGTACATCCTGCTGGAAGAAGTCTGTAAAGTAATGAATTACCACTGTGTTTGATCTCAAGCTCAGAGACAGGATGTCTGGGCTAGCAAATTCTTTCTATTAAGACAGAGATAATTATTAAATGTTACATGTAAAAGTGTCTTTTATTGATGTGGTGTCCTGGCCAGGTGCAGCTTACAAAGAAATGTAAATTTTGAGTTTCTGTTAGCCTGGAGACTAAAGGAGAACTGATTAAAATGATGTAACGTGAAGTGACTCAGTAGTACTGTGTATTATCAATTTAAGACTTTCTCAGAGAGAAAGATGAAGCATTTTGTATCTTGTCTGGGATATGGTAAGAACATCCACTCACCAGCACTTCCTTGCTCTGTATGAGTATTTAGAACAGTGATTTCTCTTAGAGTTAGATAGGAATGTAGCTAGATTAGTCTAGCTGTTTTCTATATTTGTCAGACTGTCCTGCAGTATTGTTTTAAAGTTTCCTGTGATTTCTGAACTCTTGATTAGAACTATATTGAATTGAGGAGTATCATCTTGTGTTTTTATTATTTATTATTAAATATTTATTAAATCTTTCAACTGTCTGTTTTGTGTAGAGTTAAATTAAGCTGTTAAGAGTACATTGCATGTATTTGGTGATACTGTCCAAACCACTCCAATAATCTTGCTGTTTGTCACAGTTACTGTTTGGATAACAGTAATATTACACAGTGAAATTGGTCACCCTTTGGGAAGGGCCTTATAGTAGCTGATAGAAGTGGTTGGTGGCAGAGGGTACTACCTTATAGTCTGGGCAGAAAGGGGTCATAGCTGGAGAACCTGTGCCAGCCTTCCCCAGGAGTGGCTGTATCTAAATCAAATCTTAGTGTGTGTGTCAGCTACTTGGGCATGGGCATGAAACACTGGTTGGGCAGAGAGGGTGCTAGAGGTTTTAGCTTGACTACTAGGCCAAGATCTGTACCCTATAGCTGTGCCAGTGGGAGTCTTATTGGGGATCTGGAGAGAAAGGGAGAAATCAGCCCCAGACTGACTGTGATCTCTGTGTGCTCTTAAGGGAAATTGTACTTTACTGTGTCTGCACTTGTTATCCCCCCCAGTGTGCACATTCCTCACTGGTGCTAGTGGTGAGGATTGAGGCTCCTTGATTACTGGGCCATTGCACGGGCATCACATATTAATTGGTTGGCAGTGGTGGAAAATCCACACCACATATTGTTTGGCAGTGGTGGGGTATACACATCAAATATTGATTGGTTGATAGTGGTGAGTTAGCCACATCACATATTAATTGGTCTGTAGTGGTGTGGATAGTGAATTCCTGTAGCTTGTGTACAGTGATCACTGAAGGTGTTTTGTACTCTAAATCAGCCACGCAGTGAACATTGAGTTCAGATCACAATTGTTTTATTTCTTTTGTTAGCTTAGCTAGTCAAGGAGAGCAGACAAGCATGTCAGCAGAGGAGTATGGCAAGCTGACAAGGAGACAGTTAGCAGAGATGTGCTAGGCTAAAGGACTGGAAACCTGACTAAAGCAGACATGATTGCAGCTTTGGTCACAGGAGCATCGGAGAATAGCAACCAGGAGGATGATCAGACTGACCGTGGAGAATGGACAGCTCAACCTTTCTGCAGAGGACTAAAAAATCCATCTGGAGCTAAAGAGACTTGAGTTGGAGGCCAGGCATTTGGAAACAGAAGCAACAGAGAGACTGAAACATCTACAGGCTGAGGAGAATGAGAAACTGCTATGCCTGGAAGCTGAGGAGAAGGAGAGGCAGAGGTAGCATGAAAAGGAGATGCTGACTCTTCGCCAGAGTCATGGAGGTAATGGGGAAGGGAGTAACTGGACCCCAGAAGTACAAAAGGTCCGTAGTTTAGAGGGGGATAATTTTGATAGTTTCATTCATATGTTTGAGAGGGTATGTAAACAGTATGATATTATCCTGATCCCCTTACTACATGGCATTAAAACTGTGCTGCCTAAATGATCTGATCTTGAATTTTTTGATTATACTGCTAAGAATTGTTTGCTAGAATTTTTTAACCTAACACCTGAAGCTTATAGGAAAAAGTTTGGGGAGCATAGACACAAGGCAGGTGAAAGTGTGTGTGAATATGTTGCTCTACTAAGCACTTATTTTCATATGTGGGTGAGTGGATGTCGGGTCGCCACTTTTGAAGGGCCGGCAGACCTTTTGGTGAGACAGCAAGCCCTTAGCACTTTGCCTGAGGACATGAGGATCTGGTTAGCTGATAGACAATGTGCTACTTCAGATGAGTTTGGGAAGAAGGGAGACTTATACCTAGCAAGCAGGGCATCACTGCACAGGAAAGAGACACCCAGTGATGTTCATGGGTCTAAAGGAACTCATGGTGGGCAGCGCAGATGGCCCCAACAGAATCTGCCAGTAGCAGGGGAAGCCACTAGTCCAGGTACACATCCAAGACCTAGGGTTAAATGTTTTGAATGCAACCAGTGGGACCATGTGGCTTATAGATGTCCATGGAGGCATGGTGGGGAACAAAAGGTGGGACAGCCAGTAAATGGGAAAGACAAAATGCCAATACTAGGTTGTCATGAGACAACAGGGGTACCAAACTACCATCCTGCAGATGTCCTAATAGGGAAGGATTTTGATGAGGCAGTACCATGTGTTAATGCAGTTACACATAGTAAGGCTTGGAGACAAGCATGTGGGTCTGGTAGCCTGGGGGGAGACCTAGTCAGACCGCACACTTGCAGCTGGGACTGGTGAGGTGGATACTTCATTGAGGAAGCTACCCTATAGCAGTGAGACTAAAGGTGAGCCACAGCTGCTTGTAAGTACTGATGTTCCCTTGGACAGAGTGACTGCAAAGATAGAGGTGAGTAGTAGTACCCAGGCTGACAGTGAGGCACCATTGTCAGAGGATGCCAGACATCCTGTGGAAGGGGAGCTGGGAAGGGTTACAAAGAGAGTTGAGACAGGCTCAGCTCTCAGACCCCACATTGCAAGGCCTGAGAGAGGTAGTTAGTGAGGTGCCTGATTCTCAAGGGAAGGGGGATTCTGTATACTGGGACAAAGGATTACTGTATAGAAAGTGGACCCCTGAGGGAGGTCTAGAAGGTGAGAGAATACAGCAGTTGGTAGTGCCAAGAGCCTACCCATCTGGTGCTTCTACCATAGCCCATGATATTCCCTTTGCATGGTCATATGGGCATAAAACATACAAAGACACGTATTATGCAGCACTTCTATTGGCCTGGAATTTCCAGAGATGTAACAGGCTACTGCAGGACCTGTGAGCAGTGCCAAAAGGTAGGCAAGGCAGGAGACAAGGTGAGAGCTCCTTTGATGCCTTTGGCTGTGACTGAGGAGCCATTTCAGAGGGTAGCTATGGATGTTGTGGAGCCTCTAAGTATCCCAAGTTCCAGAGGGAAAAAGTATATCCTAGTGGTAGTAGATTATGCTACCCTGAGGCAGTGGCTTTGTCCTCCATTGAAGTGGAAAAGGTGGCAAATGCTTTGTTAGAGGTTTTCAGCAGGGTAGGCTTCCCAAAAGAAACACTGACTGACAGAGGTGCCAATTGCATGTCAGATCTGCTGGCCTGGCTGTGGAAGTACTGTGAGGTGAAGCACATGAAGACCACCCCCTACCATCCCCAGACTAATGGTCTTGTTGAGAAGTTAAACTCTACACTCAAGGCTAAGATCTCGACCCTATAGCTGTGCCAGTGGTGAGTCTTATTGGGATCTGGGGAGAAAGGGAGAAACCAGCTCCAGACTGTGACTGTGTGTGAGACTCTCTGTGTGCTCTTAAGGGAAATTGTACTTTACTGTGTGTGCACTTGTAATCCCCCCAATGTGCACGTCCCTCACTGGTGCTAGTGGTGAGGATTGAGGCTCCTTGATTACTGGGCCAGTTCACGGGCATCACATCTATAATCAGTCAATGAAGCCCAAGTGTATAGTTTGAAAAGCTTTCAGCATGACTGGATCTGCAGCAATGCAGTTATTACACTTCTGTAAAGTAGCTTGCAACAGCTGGAAAATTTGACTTTTTGGCTTTGAGTTAATGTCAGAAGCAGTGGAGTGTTTACAGTATTGCAATGTAACTGTAGCAAGTCATTTTACATTTCTAGCAAAGGGCTTTTACAGTTGCAGATTGTTTCCATCTTCTTTTTTAACATTTCTGTTCATGTAAGAAGGGCTACAGTATTTACTGTATTCAATGTATCAAATTGCAACTGTAGCAAGCCCTTTGCCAGCAGTGTAAAATGAGCTGCTACCATTACAAACAGATTATTTCCATTTGGAAGTGCTAAAGCACTCACTGTATCCAATGAAATAATTTTAAACTATACAGTAATCCTGAAACAATTTTAATTTTTCTTACATTCATCTTGTACTATGTGCTTCTCTATTGGAGTTTAACTTGTACAAATTGCAGTGTTCACTCTGGAGAATTGCGCCCTATAATGCCTTGATCTTCTGCATGTAATAATTCACTATTCTTTCAGGAAAGAGTTTTATTTGCACAGCTACATATCATTACATGCCTTTACTTCAAAAATAAAGGAAAATACATGATTGGAATTGGTCACAACAAAACACAAAAATAATATAAGGTCATCTGTGTGTCTAACAAGCTAAATTAGAAATAAAACTGCTTCAGTTCTTTGCTGTTTGTTTTTAGCTGTTTGTAGTTTAACACTGCTCTACCTCTGATTTATAATGTGAGTTAGGTATTCATTACCTAATATATACACATGGCTGTATCCTTGCTTTAGATGCACATTTCTAGGACACTGGGAGCATACTATTCTGTGTTCATTGAAAAAAAATAATGTCAAACTCTGGGAAGCATGGAATTTTGTGCAAATCTGTGTCTGCGATAAGATTTACCTTTGTGCTGCCTTGGCTGGTAGTGTGCCCGTCTGGATTCCCAATAATTTCAGCTGACTTGAAATTTTGCAAATTTAAATATTACTTTTCTGATTTCATTTATATAAACTCACATCTCATTTTGTTGTCTTCTCAAAGACTTCACAGAATGAAAAAGTCTCCAGGTATTGGAGCATCCTGATGCATCAAACATTTACAAATATACTGGTGCACATCCAAGAACTCCTACAACAAAACTCTGTCCATTTTAATTCATAATGTTGAGATGCCAACAGTTTTCTGTTAAAAGGGTGGCACTTTTTCAGATAATCTTACAAAGTTAATTTTTCCCTAATCGTATTCTTTTTCCTGACAGGACAACTCACTCACCTCTACTCATGTTCTTACATATTCCAGAACCTATGATCATAGTACTGCAGGCAAACATCATACCACTCCCTGATTGACTTGTCCAATCCAGAAAATGTAATCTCTTGTAAACAGATAATTTCTGTTTTTTTTTAATCCATTTATGGTTGGATTTGAATAACAGGTTATGCATTAATGTGTGCTTTTATGAAGAGTGTGCAGCCTGAAACTCAAATATCTGTGATTATTTTATTTAGTCCGTTTGACTACAAGTAAAACAATGTAAAAATTAAGAGTAGAAAGTTATACAAGATGATTTTGAAGTGAAAGAAAGCAACAAATGTTCTGGAGAAACAATGAGATGAATAAAATAAATGCATCAATAGTAAAATTTGGAAAACAAGCAGTATTCTTATAGCAATGAAAAGATGCAATACAAAATATAAACAAACTTGCTATTTGTGGACATTTTTTTAGTTGTCATATAAAAAGGTATAGATGATAACTTATATTCTGGTAAAGTTTACATCTGTTGGGGAGTATGTATGTTTCTACCTGTTTTAGAAAAAATAAAGCTTTTACAAATATTTGCTGTTATGTGGGACTGAAGATTAAATACAGGAAAAAAGGGGAAATGTTAAACAGTAAGGATAAAGAATCTACTTGTTATATATTCAGCAGCAATACATTTACTCTGCTTGTTACAAAAAGATGAAAAATATAGAGGAATATTTATTTTATAGGTTCATGGGTATATATTAGGCTAGCAACCACCAGGGCCTTTATAAGCCTAGCCACACAACCCAAATTAGCCCAGTTGTGTCCCCATACAACTAAAGAGTCTGTCTGGAGGGGTATGTTATTTAGAAGGTCCCCAAGAGTTTTGTGGGGAAAAGGGTATGTTTGTTAGACAAAATTTACTGTTGACATCTGTCCATCAGAGACATGGGAGTCAGACTAGGGATGAATTTATGATTTCCCAACCAGTCATCAAGGTTATGTCTAAATAAGATTAGGGATGGACTCTGCTTCACATGGATGGGAATCCCATTCTAAAGTCCCCAGTTCAGAGCTCATTGTTGGTGCTATGCTTTACATAATTTACTGGTGAGTGTAGGGTCATAAATTAGTACTAGGCTAACTGCAAATTATATTATCTGGCTAAGCCCCTGGTTCTTACAGTAATACTCACTGGAAATTTCTGGACACCAGTGGTTATCTAGGTGTATTCTGCTTGTATTATTTAGTTGTAACAGTTCATAATATTGCTTTGCAGGAATATTAGTTTATTTTGTCACACAAACACACGTGTGTGTGTGTGTGTGTGTGTGTGTGTGTGTGTGTGTGTGTGTGTGTGTATATATATATATATATATATATATATATATATATATATATATATATATATATATATAGATACACACATATAAATATAGATATAGATAGATAATTAATAAAGGCAATTGTGCATTTGCAAGCAAAATGCACATACCAGGTCACTTCTGTATTTGTATTCTCTACTCTGAGGGGGTTTGTGACACTATGCTACCTGGATCAGCTCTCCTCTCCAGAATAGGCACACTTGTCTTCTCCAAGCCAGAGCCAGGAGATGGCCAGTCTACTCATGGAACCTGGGTTCCCTGGTCATAGTCAAGCCATCTACACCAATATGTTGTTACTGATTTTACACTAATTGCGGCTTTGATCAACCAAATATTTGGGCAATATTTCTGCCTTTGTCACTTAATGTGTCTAATTCTAATCAGAGGGATCATTCAGTGAAACAGAAGTTAGAATTACTTTGCACAAATTCTTACATGGATCAACCAGATAGTTTAGATATTCCTGACTTTGTGTGTCTGATTCTAATCAGCGGGATGATCAGTGAAATAAATGTTATTGTTTGTACACTAATTCAGGCATGGAGCAACCATATATTTTGGACAATATTTATGGCTTTGTCTGTCGTGTAGAATTTAGGTGAGAGGAAGGGCTCATCAGTAATGTATACTTGTTCGACTGCTTTTATTGAATTACTCTGATCTTTTTCTGACAGATTGCATTGACTCAGTGTTAAATTACACCTACACCAGGAATGTAATGAGTATCTGCTCAGTAGGTTATATGCAGCGGTTATCATCTTTGTCTGAGCATGCAGAACCTTGCAATAATGAAATGCAAGACATTTTCAAATTATTAATTGACAATATGTGCAGTTACAGTGTAACACTGAGTCATTATCATCTGTCAGGTATAACCCTCAGCAGCTACCACTGTTGTTTACATTACTAAATGTTATCACATTGTTGAATGTGCATGCTAGATTTTGGTTTCTGTCAAGGTGGAGTCATGCAGAAGTCCCCCTCCTCAATTTGTTTCTTTTCTTGTTCCCATTATTTTTATTGTAAGATACAGATAAAGGTATCCATTTTGGTTATATGGTTCATATTTTTGTGAATTACTCTCCTGTCACTCTCCCTCCTTTCAGGTAAAGTAAATATATTTAAGTTAGGGCAAGAGTCAGTAGGTTAGTTCCCCCCTTTGATTCCTTATGTCCATTGCTGAAAGGACACATGGAAAAAGCAGTGGTAAGGCAGACAGCTGACATTGAAGGAAGTCATGAGACAGTGCTGGTATCGGCAGTCTGACTGGGTAGTCAGCACAGGTTTGTGAAAATGTATTTAGGTCAGTGCAAGAGTTAGTAGGTTAGTTCCCCCTTTGATTCCTTATGTCCGTTGCTGAAAGGACACATGGAAATGGAAAAAGCAGTGGTAAGGCAGACAGCTGACACTGAAGGAAGTCATAAGACAGTGCTGGTATCGGCAGTTTGACTGCATAGTCAGCACAGGTTTGGGACACTTCAAATGCTCTCGAGTGCCATTGAAGCCCCATGCCTGTCCTGGTTTCATTAGTGGAATGATGGTCCTGACCCTGCTTTTTCTCATTACATGTGCCCTTTCTGTAGCCCCTTGTTAGTATCCATTCATGCAGTAGTTTGGTTAGGGCAAGAATGTATCTGTTTACAGTGATTTATACCCATGGTCATTCTAATAGTGTGTCAGTTGGTGTTTTTCTGGATGGTAGGTATGTACCTCTGCATCATAATTGCAAATTATCAACCTTATCAAAAGAATAATGCCACTGTAGATAGGAGTGAAGATTCGAACTGGCAAGCAAGGTAGTGCATATTATATACATATATATGTAGTACTCCGATAAATCTCTCAAACCTCACCAATAACCCATTTCCATTTCTTCATTGTGCAGGTGCTTCTACCTTGTGACAGTGACATGGCATCAGGAGCAGGGGAACAAGTGAGTGTGTGGGTATGTTGCCATTCCTACATTCACTGGGCTGCCAGCCGTGCCTCCAGAAGTGACAAATACTACAACAAGCTTCCCCCATCTAGCGTGAAGGTACTTTGGTTTGCAAGAAGCGGTATGCATTGGAGTGGACTCCTTCAGTTGTTGGAAGAGATGTGTTCTACCTACCCTAAACCTGACATTCTTGTGTTGCACATTGGAGGGAATGATGTTGTCACTCATCCACTTGGAGAGTTAAGGTTTCTAATCAAGACAGTGGCCATGTCATTTTGTGTGGCCTGACATAATTCCTTGCCAGAACTGGAGAAATGCAAACAGCCAACAGGAAGCATACAAGACCAGATGGTTACAGAATGGATTCATGCATGGCTTGATGCACAGGGTCAGTGGATCAACAATCAGCCATAACAGCATCACTGCAAAAGATGTTCACCTTTTCAGAAGTGATGGAGTTCACCTAAATGAAGATGGCATTGACCTGTTCTTGACTGACCTGCACAGTGGCATGATGGCAGCAACGTCTGATATACTGGCAAAGGGTGGAAAACAATCATGACCAAGTAGGACCACTATGGTAAGTAAAATTCTATTAAATTGTATGAAAACCTTTTTCACTACTTACAACACGGTAAAAGAACTGTACTTGTATGTACAGATGTTACATATTATGGCTCAAGTTATGAAAATTATGTTAATTTTCATATTTTGTTGTACAAGTCTGCTAGGGAATTTGTCAACATGCTGTGTAAAAGCTCATTTTAAGATGGTAAAAGAACTTTCTCTGTGCTGTACACATGTGCAGTTATCACAGTTTATGACTTAGGTTATGAAATGTATCATATGTTTTCATATTTTGGTAAATAACTGTGGTAGGAAACATCTCAGCATGATGAGTAAGACCTCATTTTGAAGACGGTACTAGTACTTGCAAGATGGTAAAAGAACTGTGTCTGTATGCTCTACACATGTACAGTTACTTGAAGCTTTTTACATTTAAATTTAATTTTAACCTTATATTTAATGTTTTTTTCATCTGAGTTTTCTGATTTAAGGGTAGCCAGCACTTATAACCAACCATTACACCCCATTTTACAAGCATATGAAAATATATGTGAAATAGATATTTGGGCCTCATTTAGGCACAGAGTTTCCAAATAAGATGAATGTAATATCAAGAAAAACGAAGAGAAAAACTTGGGTGAGTTAAGGGGATGACAGTTAAGGGTCATGAAACCAGTTAAAGGGGCTAGTGTGGTAATTATGGAGAAAAAGAATATATTAGGAGGTTGGAAGGGATTTTTAAGGTCTAACACCAATACTTTAGCCAGTATTAATGAGTTGAATTAGGCCCATAGGAAAGTTAAAGGGCTATTAAATTATATGTTTATTGAAGGCAGAATTACTATTGATGTGTAAAAGCACATTTGAAATTTCTCCAATCCCTAGTTGCACACATGACAACTAGTTTGCAGTGGCAAGCACTGTCCACATACAGTGGATATAAAAAGTTTACACACCCATGTTAAAATGCCAGGTTTTTGTGATATAAAAAATGAGACCACAATAAATCTTTTCAAAACTTTTCCCACCTTTAATGTGACCTATAATCTGTACAATTCAATTGAAAAACAAACAAGTCTGTTAGGGGAAGAAATATAAAAAAATAAAACGTGTACAATAAGCTGGTTGCATAAATGTGCACACCCTTAAACTAATACTTTGTTGAAGCACCTTTTGATTCAATTACAGCATTCAGTCTTCTTGGATACACACCTGCCATCAATTAAAGAGACTCTGATTAACCTCAAATAAAGTTCAGCTGTCCAAGTAGGATTTTCCTGACATTTACTCAGTTGCCTGCTACAGCAAAAGCCATGGTTTGCAGAGGTTACAAAGCATCAAAGGCATCTCATTGTTGAAAGGTATCAGTCAGGAGAAGGGTACAACAAAATTTCCACAGCATTGGATATACCATGGAACACAGTGAAGACAGTCATCAAAAAGTGGAGAAAATATGGGACAACAGTGACGTTGCAAAGAACTGGATGTCCCTCCAAAATTGATGAAAAGACAAGACGAAAACTGGTCAGGGAGGCTGCCAAGAGGCATACAGCAACACTGAAGGAGCTGCAGGAATTTCTGGTAAGTACTGGTTGTGTACTACATGTGACAACAGTCTCCCATATTCTCCGTATGGCTGGGCTATGGGGTAGGGTTGCAAGAGGAAAGCCTTTTCTTAAACAGGAAAAACATCCAGGCCTGCCTAAAATTTGCAAAACAATACATCAAGTCTCCCAAAAGCATGTGGGAAAATGTGTTATGGTCTGATGAGGCCAAGGTTGAAATTTTTGGCCACAATTCCAAAAGGTACGTTTGGCACAAAAACAACTCTTCGCATCACCATAAAAACACCATCCCCACGGTGAAGCATGGTGGTGGCAGTATCATGCTTTGGGGTTGCTTTTCTTCAGCTGGAACTGGGGCTTTAGTCAAGGTGGAGGGAATTATGAACAGTTCCAAATACCAGTCACTTTTGGCCCAAAACCTTCAGGCATCTTCTAGAAAGCTGAAGATGAAGAGGAATGTCACCTTTCAATGTGACAATGACCCTAAGCATGCATCCAAATCAACAAAAGAATGGCTTCACCAGAAGAAAATTAAAGTTTTGGAATGGCCCAGTCAGAGCCCAGACCTAAATCCAATAGAAAATCTGTGGGGTGAGCTGAAGAGGGCTGTGCACAAGAGATGTCCTTACAATCTGACAGATTTGGAGTGCTTTTGCAAGGAAAAGTGGGCAAATATTGCCAGGTCAAGATGTGCCATGCTGATAGACTCCTACCTAAGAAGACTGAGTGCTGTAATTAAATCAAAAGGTGCTTCAACATAGTATTTAACGGTGTGCATACTTATGTAACCAGCTTATTGTACGCTTTTTATTTTTTATATTTTTTCCCCAACAGATTTGTTTGATTTTCAGTTGAATTGTACAGGTTATAGGTCACATTAAAGGTGGGAAAAGTTTTGAAATTATTTATTGTGGTCTCATTTTTTTATATCACAAAAAACTGCCATTTTAACAAGGGTTTGTAAACTTTTTATATGCACTGTAGTTGCAAACTAGATACTCCTGACAAAGACTGATATTCTCACTCCAACTGTCTAATCGATAAAAAAGGGTCTGTTGCCATGGATATGAACTTTCCTACTGTCTCCGTTACTGGCTTGGTGGATGTGGGCATCCTGAGGCAATGTAGAAGTTGCCTCATGTTTACTGACAACCAATTAATTCTCAAACAAACTGATATGGTATGTCACTGGAGGCAAAGCTCTCGCATAATAGTACTAATGTCAGTAAGGTTGTCAGTAGTACACGTGCTACACCTATCATGCACAGTTCAAAGCAGACATATCGACCCATATATGCTGAGGAACTTTCATGTAATCTTCCTAAACCACAGAGACCTCCTAAATGAACTACACATAACAAATACCCTCAGCAGCCCCAAATGCACTCTTTCAAAACAACATCCACATCAACACATGCTACATCTCACGGAGCCTCTACCTCTCAGCCCATAAGGTAAGCCACCACACAATCCAACATTCTAGTCATTGGAGACTCCATTGAGAGATGCACTGATGCCCATCTCACCAGGCTGAGTAAGGAGAAAGTTACAGTCAGTTGCTTATCAGGGGCTAGGATCCGCTACATAATGCATGCACTCAGGTCACTGGACCACAGTTACCAATATGACTTAGTCATAGCCCATGTGGGAGTAAATGACCTGAGACATACCTCCCTAGACTATATGAAGAGAGACAGCATGGAGCGCTCGTAATTAGTCTCAGGCTGGTATGAGCCTACCATTGAGCATCATTTTACCTTCTCCAAGGATGATGCCACACTACGAACAAAAGATGTTTTACTTTAATAATTGGCTTAGTTTTTGGTGTCATTCTAAGGGGGGATGCAATATTTGTCAGCATGGAAGGAGGTGGTCAACAGACCATGCTGCTTTGCCTGGGATGGCCTGCATCTGTCCCCTCTAGGCTTTTGAATATTAGCTAAAACATTGTCTTCCCCATAGTGCTTTTTTAGGCAATGCCAAACTGAAAGTACTTCTGACACAGCAAATCAAAATCAAGAACATTTAAAGGTATATTTAAAGGTATATTTAAGGTATATTTATAGCTCACTGCTAGGAATCTAAACAAAAAACTCCACTTTTTAGAAGCTCTCTTTACCCTAGAGAATGCTGACGTCTGTGCAGTCACTGAGACATTGTCAAAAGCAATAAAGAGCACACCAACAGTGCAAGGTTATAAAGCCTTCCACACATTTAAGCCAGCTACTTCACAGGCAGGGACTAAATGTGGAGGTGTCTGTATTTACATCAAAAATAAATATACTTCAAGGCTGGTCAAACAGAACAATGCACTTGAGCTGCTCCATGTTCAAATAACCACAGGTAAAATCCAGTACCACTTTATTGCAAGCTGTAGGTCCCCTTCTATGACCCAGGAAACCCATACTATGTATTTAAACTTATTAGAAACACTAACCATCTAATCCAATGCCATATTCATGGGTGACTTTAATTATCCCACTATTAACTGGGAATCCTAAACAACACCAAACATACATGCATAGAGATTCCTGGATTTTGTAAACACAAACTCCCTAGACCAGATAGTCAATACACCAACCAGGGGTGCAACCATATTGGATCTGGTCCTCACTAATATGGGAGACTGCTGCACACCCCTTACTGTAATGACTTCCCTGGTAAGGTCAGACCACAAAATGGTCTCCTATAAAGTAAAAATAAAACCTGTACTCCCAGCTAAACCTGGAATATTCAGGAACTATTCTAAGGCTATCCTCCTGCAATTAAGCGAGAACCTGGCAGAATTTCAAGCCCCCATAAACCCTGAGAACACTGTTGCCTTTGCAGAACTGTTTACAGAAACCCCGTACAAGCATGTTAATAGCTGTATAGAGGCAGCTGTACCCACCAGAAAGAAGTACAGAGCTAACTCAAGAAACAAGCCACCCTGGTGGAATCACAAAATTAATAGGTTGTATAACAGAAGGAAGAAAGTCACGGCAAAAATTAGGAGGTGCAGCACCCAGCAGGATAAAAGCACTCATCAAACTAAACAAACAACTCAGAGGACAAATAAAGTCTACAAAAGCCAAATTTGAGCTAAGTTTGGCCTGCCAGGCCAAGAATAACCACAAAGCATTATTTAGCTTTGTCTGCACTCTCAAAGGCAATACACAATTATGTGCAGAGCTCATTGTAAATGGAGCCACTTATACTGAGTCAGAAGATATAGCAAACCTCCTGGCTGATAAATTCAGCTCCAACTTTACCCCTCTCTCCCAAACCTTCTCTCAGGAAATATCATGAACTATATCTCCCCCTACTAGCACTACAGAACAGATCCTTAATGCTCTCTCTAAGACCAAGAACACTGCATCAAAGGGCCCAGACAATATCCCAGGATGCCTTCTAAATAGCATGAAACAGGACCTATGAGGGCCTCTGGAATTACTGTTTAATTATAGCCTCCAAACAGGCTTTGTGCTTCATGAATGGAGAAAGGCAACAGTCATCTCTCTTCACAAAGGAGGGCCCTCTACAGATCCTATAAACTACAGACCCATAAGTCTCACTAGTCTTATATGTAAAGCCATGGAAAGAATGATCATGGATATGATCACTAGAGATATAGTAAACCTCCAGACACTGAACCCAAACCAATTTGGTTTTGTCAAGGGCAGATCATGCCTACTCAACCTTAACCTGGTGGACTTCTTTGAGAAGGTCACCAAAGCAATGGATGAGGGCAAAATCGTTCATACTGCCTACCTTGACCTGGCCAAGGCATTTGACACAATACTCCACTTGGGCATTGTTGACAAACTGAAGAGGTTAGGTACAAACCTGTATGTCACCTGGTGGATAGCCAGCTGGCTCAGACAGGATCCAGGAAGTTAGAACTGGGGAGTTCACCTCTACAAAGAGGCTAGTCACAAGTTTAGTCCCCCAGGGATCAGTTCTTGGACCGCTCCTTTTTGGCATTTACTTCTTAGAAGTCAAGGCCAATGTTAGTGGGCTCTGGCTGACTAAATTTGCAGATGATTGCAAATTAGAAGCTGTCATTGAATCTCACACTGACACAAATGTTCTCCAGGAGGGGCTGACACAGACAAACAACTGGTGTCAGAGCCATGGACTAAAACTAAATGCCAAGAGATGCATAATAGTATCCTTTGGGAAGTCATCCATCCCTGGTAACTATCATATTGACAACACACCCCTTAGAGCTGACCCAGTAGTCAGGGACTTGGGGACACACACAGATAGACACGTGTCTATAGTGGTGAGGAAATCATTCTATGTTGTGCAACTTTTAAACAAAGTTATGGCATCTATTTCCAAGGAAGTCATTGTTCCACTGTATTTAGCATTCATCAGACCTATCACAGAGTACAGTGCCCCCTTTGGTATGTACCTAATTAGGCACATCCAACAACTGGAATGTCCACAGAGGTTCCTCACTAAAAGAATACAGGGCATAAGTAAAATGTTCTATGCAGACCAGATCAAGGCCCTATCCCTGTATTTTGTCTTCTACAGGCTTTTGAGGGGAGAGCTATGCCTGGCATACAGGGCATTGTCAGACCTCACTCTGATGGATCTCCTTCATATCCACAAAACAAACACTACCAGAGTTACCCATTCTAAAGACTTAAACCTTGCCTGTAATATGAATAGGATGTGCTGGAGAGATAGGTATGTATCCCAGAGACTACCCCCATCTATGGAACAGGCTCCCCATCCATGTGAAGCAGAGTTCCTCCCTAACCCAATTCAAGTGCAACTTGGAGAATTGGATGGGAAACTGAAATTCATCCCTGACTTGGCACCTATGCCTCTAATGGGCACAGGTAGAATGTAAATGGCTCATCTCCGAGACCCATTGTTATACTTATTAAGGGTATCAGAAATTTGGGATGCATGGCTAGGCTTAAAAAGACCCTTGTGGTCATTAGCCTAGTAAACGCCTATGAATTTAACTATATTTCTATGCCTTCCCCTATTATCCAAGCTATTTTTGGGATGCCTAAAATTAATAAAAGCATTACAGATCCATCTGAGAGACCAGTTGTGGACGGGAGGGGGTCCCTTACCAGTGCATGTGCGAAACTCCTGGACCAAAAGTTAAAACATCTTTTAAATGAAGAAAAAACAGGTGTGTAAGGACAGGTGGAATTTTCTAGAAAAGACGAACCATCAAGAATTTGAGGATAATGATCTTTTGGTTACAGTAGATATGAAAGACCTTTACTCTTTAATTCCCCATCAACAGGGTATTGAATGGTTTTGTGAATTTTACAGGAGAAGAACATTGAAAAAAGTAAAATTAACCTGTATGAGGAACTACTGGCGATTATTTTGAAAAATAATTTTATCTCTTTTGAAGGGAAAATATACTTGCAATTTAATGGGGTGGCTATGGGATCCAATGTTGGTTCATTATTTGCCAACATTGTAATGGTAAAATGGGAGAGGGAATTTCTTTTAAATGGTGCTTTTAAAGGATCATTTAGATTTAACAGGTACCTGAATGATTTGTTTTTGATATGGAAGGACACCAGGGAAAGACTTAATAATTTTATACTGTACATTAATCAGTCTGCTGAGTTTTTAGTATTTACTGCATGGGTCTATATTATTACGCCGAAAAACATTTACAGTGAACACTACTTCATCGACATGTATTCAGCGAAATTCACTTCCGCGATTTCGCTGAATACTTAAAGGGCAAACAAATGCTTGCCCCACAACTCAACGGAATTAAATTTAGCTAAACCAAGCCCACCCATTTGGGGGCACCCCAACAACCCCCTAACTAAATATACCAACTACGAGATAGCACTACAGTAGAGAAAAGGGTAAAATTATGTAGTTGGCCAACTGTGTCTTTGCCTGTAAGTATTCAACGAATTGCAAAAGTGAATTTCGCTGAATACATGTTGACAGTGTGATGTTGTAAAGGTTTTTCGGTGACATAATATAGACCCTTACTGCATAGGTCGAAAATTATAGAGTACCTTATTTGGACATACTTCTTGAGAAACACTGTTTAAAAAAGAACATATAGGTCTAAGGTATAGTGTAAGCACACCTTTTCTAACACTATTCTCCACTATTCTAGCTTGCACCCAAAACATCAAAAGAGGGCTGTTGTGAACGGGCAGTATGTGCTAGCAGCTACAATGGTTACTGAGGATGAGGACTTTATTAATGAATGTAACCTTATGAAAGGAATGTTTTTGAATAGGGGTTACCCTAAGGATATGACTGAAGTATTAATGAAAGAAGTAATTGAAAAAAGGAGGAAGAAGATTTTTAGTTCCATTTTATCATCCCAACATCGGGTAAATATTAGTGACAAGACGGCAGGAGAAGTTACCTTCTGCCCTTCTCAGAGCTCTTTTATTGCGAGCACTAGCTTGGATTGTGAAATTATTAGGTGAGTGCTAAACAAAATTGGATTATTGTGGAGGAGGATGTGGACATGCACACTAAGATGGGTGAATGACCTATGGTTGTATATAGGAAGGGTAGTAGTTTTAAGAATTTACTTGAAAGACCTATAAAAGAGCATGAAGGTAAGAGAAATGGCATGAAGTGTGGGCAATGTCACTATTGTAAATGGATTAACATAGGAGCCAAATGTGTTATTGGTGATAGGAATTTTAGCATCAAGGTAAATTTAATTGCAAAACCCAGGGGGGGGGGGTTTATGTTGCCCTCTGTCAAGTATGCAAATCTTTCTATATAGGGAAAATGGAGTGTGTACTTAAAGCATGAATTTATGGGGACTTATAATGATATAAAGAAAGGGAACAATGGTAACGCTCTGGCAAAACAAGTATGTCCATCGAAATGGGGGGGGGGGTGCTTAGTCACTACAGTTGAAAATAAGGGAGCTGTATTGGCAACTGTTTTTTGATGCTTTTAAACCCCCAGGTTTGAATGATAATTTTAATATTACATGTTTATTGAAGAAAAAAGCACTTGAAAGATAAGTAAAACCTCATTGTTTCAGGGGACGTAGTTTTGTGTCCTATTCCATCTATAAGTGGTCCTGGATTTATTGAGCTATTAGGAGGTACCTGATGGACTGTGGCAATTTTTAGATGTTTTATTTCTCCATTGTACTGTTTGGGTGGGTAAATGAGCTGATTATGGTTTAATTCAAACATATTTTTTTTAACTAAGAAGGATAATGATGGCTAAACCTATTTTTATGTTATTTATTAGGTAAATGTGTTTATTACAGTTTTATATAATCGACCATGGTGTTACATAATATTATCTATGGCCATATCCCTTTATGTACCCGATCCTGTCTGATCTTGGAAGCTAAGCAAGATTGGGTCTGGTTAGTGCTTGGATGGGAGACCACTTCGGAATACTAGTTTACCTAAAAATGAAAAGAAAATGTATTTGTTTGGGCTACTAACCAGTTTCTTTTATAGGTTTTTTTCACAGGTTTCATATGAATGTACTGCATTTTTAGTAGTCCAGATAGGGTATTTTTAATAGAGAGAATTTGATTGCATTTATTATTTAACAAGCTTTTGCTTTTAACAGTATCATGCTTTTTTATAGTTTGTCTGGTTGTGTATATTTGCTGTGGGCTTTTTAAGACACTTTAAGGCAGGCCATGTGACTTAGAGAAGTTATTTAAGATGGTGCACACTGTTTTTTAATTATCTGATGAAGTCTTGGGGGCAACCAGAACAAAAGTGCTTATTTATTTATTTATATATTTATTTATTTATTTATTTTTATTTATTTTACAGAGTTTTTCACATTTTAAAGAACGAGTTGGTTTATTAATAAAATCTATGTTTTAAAACTGTTTGGAGCTGTGGTTTACTTCAGTGCCTTCCTTCCTGTTTGGTTCCCTTTTCACTACTTACAGCACAGTAAAAGAAGTAGTATGCTGTATTCATATGTACAGATATTACATGTTATGACTAAAGGTATGCAAATTATGATAATTTTCATAGTTTGTTGTACAAATCTGCTACATAACTTGTAAACATGCTGTGTAAAAGTTCATTTTAAGATGGTATAAGAACTGTCTCTGTGCTGTACACATGTATAGGTATTACAGTTTATGACTTAAGTTGTCAAATTTATTATAGTTTTTCATATTTTGGTAAATAACTGTGGTAGGAAATATTTCAACATGATGAGTAAGACCACATTTTGAAGATAGTATTAGTACTTGCAAGATGGTAAAATAACTGTGTCTGTATGCTCTACACATGTACAGATATCACAGTTTATGACTTATGCTATGAAAATTATGATATTTTTTCATATTTTGATGAATAACTGGGGTAGAGAATGTCAACATGCTGAATAAGACCCACTTTTTGAAGACAGTATTAGTACTTGTAAGATGGTAAGAAGTGTATCTGTGTGATGTACACATGTACAGATATCACAGTTTATGACTCAGGTTATGAAAATTGTGATATTTTGTCATATTTTGGTAAATAACTTTGCTACAGAACATGTCAACATGCTAAGTAAGATGTCATTTTGAAGACAGGATTAGTACTTACAACATGGTAAAAGAACTGTATATGTGTGCTGTACACATGTACAGATATCACAGTTTGTTTATGACTCGGGTTATGAAAAGTATTGCATTTTTTCATATTTTGGTAAATAACTCTGCTAGGAAAGATGGCAAGGTGATGATTGAGGTATCCTTTTGAAGCCACTATCAAAATGTGCAACTTAATGTTATAATATGAATTGTGAGTAACATATGTGGACAGATATCCTAGTTTGTTTGCTTGTAGGATTATGAAAATTAATGTATTTGCCATATTTCTGTGAATATGTATACAAGGAAGTAAGTCAAGGTCAGGGGTGAAGTGCAATATTCATAGCAGAACAAACCAATATAAATTTTTGCAAAAAAGTGCTGCTCATCTATGACAAGGACAGAAATCAAATGCTTGGCTTATTTGTTGTATTATGGAAATTAGGATATTTCTCAATGTTATACTAAATGTTTTTGCAAGGGGGCATGGTGACGACACACATGATGTATCGTTTTGAAGATAACACTGAGCCACACAAGTTGCACACTGATAGGTAGTCTCTCTCTCTCTGTTACAGATGAGATATTATGCTTTAATTATCAGATTATGAGAAATATAATGTTAATCACATTTCTGTGAATATCTCAGTAAAGGAGCATCACACAGTAATGGTTAAGGTATCATTTTAAAGCTAACATTTATACAAACAAATTAGTTACAAATTGTATGGGTCTACATGGTATGTTCACAAAGATATTGACTTGTTTTGCCAAAAAGGTAAAAAAAATATGCGTAACATCATCATTCCTTGGCAAATATTTAATAATGACTTGGATACACACTATCAACATTTACACCGTTGGAAAGATCAGTGTCTACTGAGCAATTTTCACATTTACATTAGTCTAACTCTTATGGTTAAAGAGTTATGAACATTTGTTTTCTATATGATATTACAACTGGATTATCTGAAAATGAGATCGGCTGCATTGTTGTAACTATGATGAAAGCAAGCAGACAGGATTTTCTGAGCTGCTGCGGAGTGAATGAGTTAAAGGTAGCCTTAAGAGTAGAGTGCCTTTTAAAAAGGCTTTGCTCAACTTATGGGACACTACAGAAGAGCCATCTATTCCAGAGTGAAAACTGGAAATTGCTGCTAATTGTACTCTAATATTAAAAAAACTAGCTCCGTCTTTAAAATGATTGGCTAGAAATTGTCATGAATGGGAGCCAAAGAAGGCTCATTGTTATAATTTTCAGCCCAAAAAACAGATCTCCATTTGCTGGAGTACAGTCTTCTGGTGGAAGGTTTATGGGAGGACAAAATAGTATGATGGACTGGAGAAGAGAGAGTAGGTTGTCTGGCTATTAATGGAACTGGAGGCACTAGGCAGTCAGCATGAGATTCACTAAGTCTAGGTGTATCATACCTGTTGGGTGAGACAGGAGGTCCAGATTTGGATCCAGAAACCAAGGTGGCTGAATTAGGTGAGCCCAAAGAAAGGGAAACCAAATTTTTCGAGGCCAGTAAGGGGCAATGAGGATGACCTTGCTGTTCAACCTTGCAATTTTCTGAAGAAATTTGGGAATCACTGGAGTCGGAGGATGCACATAAAGGAGACTGGGGGGGGGGCAGTCGTAAAGTAGAGCATCCCTTGGGGATTCCTCCTGTGAGGGAGATTAGGGCAAAGTAGCTGTTGCATTTGTTTTTTGGGGGGGATGCGACGAGTGCAGCAAGGCTGGCCTAATTTTTGGAAGATTGTTCTCACAATTTTTGTTGGGGGACAGTTTGTGAAGTAGAATAATGCACCTGCTCAATTTTTCCACTATCACATTGGACTTCTCTGGAATGTGCATTGCTAAAAGAAAGTGGATGGAAGAGATCACCCACTGCCACACTCTGAGAGCTTCTCAACACAATTGGTAGGATTTGGTTCTCCCTGTTTGTTGATGTACCAGACTAATTACATGTTGTCCATCTGTACTGCAATCGTCCCCAAAGGAAGAGCATTTCTGAAATGCCTGCAAAGCTAACAGCACTGCTCTTATCTCCAGGAGATTTATATGAAAATTGACTGCTTTGGGGAACCAGGTGCCTTGGACTCTCTTACCCAGATAATGCCCCCCACCCTAGCTGGGAAGCGTCCGTGGTCATTATAGCTTTATGCTGAGGGAGAATGAATGGACGACCTTGTAGAACCTGGTCTAAATGAATCTAGCATTTCAGATCTCTCTTGCAAATGTGTCTGATTCTGATCTTGTAAGACATTGGTTGATAAAACATCGACCACTGAGTAGCCAACACCCATTGTAGAATTCTCACGTAGAACCTGGTGAGTGTTAATAAGGTTATTGATGCCACCATTGCCCCAGAGCCTGAAGGAACAGTTGGGTTGAAATTGAAGTGCTGCACATTATCTTTGACTTGATATCTTATGGTCTGAACTCTCAGTAATGGAAGAGAAGCAATAGTTGTCTTTGTATTGGGTATTGCTTCTATAATTTTTAAAGTCCGAGTTGGTTCCAGATAAGATTTTTCATAATCTATGGTAATCCCCAGATGAGAGTAAGTCTCTTGCACATATGAGTTGATGCCTGGTCAGGGCAGTAATGAGACAGTCCTCTAGCTATGGAAACACCTGAAATCCTTGCAGTCTGAGGTGAGGTGCTACTACTGCTATGCACTTGGTAAACACCCTTGAGGCTGTGGTGAGTCCAAAGGGCAGTTCTCTGAATTGATACTGACTGTCTCCCAGCAGGAAGTGTAAGTAACTTCTGGACCATCTGTTCATCTTTGTACAAGTCCTGAAGATCTGTAGAGCACATCCAGTTGTCCTTGCCCAGAAATGGGAGAACGGACTGAACTGTGACTATCCGAAACTTGGTTCTTTGAACTTTTAGTATGGAGAGATCCAGTATTGTTCTCCAGTCCTGTTTTCTTTGGCACTAAAAAGAACTTTGAGTAAGTTCTGGATTCTATTTGGTCTGGTGGGACCTCTTAGATGAGACTTTTTTTTTCATATGTTCATAGGTTGGTACTAGGCTATCGGCCCCAGGGCCTATACAAGCCTAGCCATAACAATTCCCTGGCTGTTTCTTCCCACACTATTTACTTCCCTGGACCCCTGTCTAGCAGGGTGACTGACGTGATCCCTGGGGTGAGGTTCTAGCAGCTTTTATATTTGAATTGCTGTTTGTTCCCCCTGACTGGGTGGGACATCTGGGATTTTCTTTGGGATTGGGGGAGAAAGGGAAAATGGTATAATATATTCTCTGGAAATGATCCTTTGCACCCAAATATGTTTTATTATATATATCCAGGCTCTCTGGTGCAGGGATAAGCATCCCCTGACTGTCTCTAGAGGTGGACAGTTGGGCCTCCTTTCAGGAGCTTTGGTAAGGTATGTCAAAGAAAGATTCTCTGGCACCTTGGTTCTGCAGGCTTCCTGTGCCATGAGGGTGTCTTTGTCCATTTGAGTTCCCTCCTGTGCCTCTAGAGGAACCCTCTCCACATCTATCTTGAAAAGGACCCTGAGACTTTTAGAACCAGATTGTCTTCGTGCTGGAAGTTTGATTTAACTGAGCTGCATTTTCATGTTATTCTTTTTTGGAAGTCACCGTCTCACTTTGTTTTTTCTTTACTAGTTATTTTTGTGTAAAAATAAATCACTTTTTTTTTAACCCGACTGTTAAAAGTGTATGAATAACAGCTACTTTGAGTAATGATTACTAGCTTATGTCGAGATTACTTATTTTGAAGGCATGTGTTGCAGAACCCATGAATCTTCATAACTGTTAGTGAGAAAAAATATGCCATGCTTTGAATTTCTGGTCTTTGGATGTGTAGATTCTTGTGCAAGACATGGCTGCATGCGCACTGGTTGAGTTATGGCAGCAGGTATTTTATTTAAGTATTAGTGTGTGTGTGTGTGTGTAACAGCTTTCTAATTCAAATGTTACACTCAGTAAGCAGAGTGGTTATGGCAGCAGCTGTTTTATTTAAGCATTAGTGTCTGAGTTTCAAAGCTGTTTCAATGAATGTGAGTTTCAAGGGGAGAGAAGTTTTAATGCTAAATCTCTTTTCATTCTGAGACTGTTTCGCTTTGCTTAGCAGATGTCTATTAGTGTTTGTGCTATAAAATGTAAAATAAGTTTTAAATGAAATCCAAATAATCATTGTAGAAGTAAAGCAGTATGCACATTCCAGTCTTTATGTTAAATGGGGTGAAATAGCTAAGTAATGGGACATTGAAATGGCTGCAGGGGAACTCTGGGGCCATATTTTGGTTGTCTGTTCTTCAGTTTGCATTTGAAAGTTGGTATCCCACAATTCCACCGGAGTGGCTGAGGTTACATAATAAGGTATGCACATTTTATGCTAATCAGAATACAGATTTGTACTTATTTTCATGGGCCTTTGTCCAGATTTTTGATGTTTTCAGTTTGAGAGGTATGGAGTCTGTGTTTCCTCTTACATGTCTTCTTCTTGGGGACCTATTCAGTGGGATGCTCTGGGGGAGATATTAGAAGAGGAGATAACAATTTCCTGGGTGGGAGCCTGGGGTTTTGGTACTGACTGTCCCTCTGGAAGGAAATGGTGGAGCTCTGAGTGCTGAGACATTATGGCAGAAGGACTTAGGATACAAGGAGGAAGGATCTGTCAACAATGTCAAAGCAGAAAATATTCTCTTCACAGCCTCAGAGCCAGAATGGCTAGGAGAGAGAGAGAGGTCATTGGCTCTGAAGCTTCTGAATCGTAGGCCTGCCCTGCTCTAAGGGCACCACCACCCCCGAGGTGGAAGCCGGTGCTGAGCTATCCAGTGCCAAGGCTCTGAGATGCAGAGACAGCTCCAAAAGCTTTGGAATCGAATGCAGCACCTCAGATCCGACAGGTAAAGTACAGCTGCAGGAGCTCTCAGGATCTGATAGGACCAGAGCCCCCAGAGAAGATCTTGGATTCTAAGATAAAATTATCCTTGGATCCAAGCAAGACAGAATCTGGATGACTCCAATCCAAAAGCTCTGAAGCTATAGGAGTCTGAAGAGGAATTTGTAATGGGGAAATTGTAACTTTACTGATCTGCTGACCCAGCAGGGTAGGAGCCAAAAAAACTCCAATCTGGCTCTGTGCCAAGAGAATCTTCTTCACCAGTCTCTTCACATCTTCTTCTGTAAGGCTTCTGGAAGAGCAAGTGAAGTAAATGGATGGAGACCTGGGGCTTTCTAGTAAAGGAGAAGGTACCCTATCTGGAACCAGATCCAGTGATGCAGAGTACATAGTCCTGGGTAAAATTTTGGTAGTTTGATAGTCAGATTCAGAAGGTTTTGGATCAGAGGACATTGGATACGAGGGTTTTGACTTCATCAGGTCCGATTGAGGAGGTGTCGGATCTGATATGGTTTCCTTAGCTGAATCATGAAGTTTAGCCTTTTTTGGATCTGGGGTTGAAACCAGCTCTTTGAGATCTCTTCCTTGAGGAGTCCAAAGATGAAGAGGAGGAAGAAGACGCCTTTGGAGAGGATGACTTTTTTAGCTTTTGCAGTTTTCGATGTAGAGGAAGAAGCAGCCTCCGATATTTCTTCTTCTTTTGGGGAAGCTATAAGACCTTTTAGGATAAGCTTATTTTTGTGTTAGACCAATGTTCAAGGATTAAAACTGTGACAGTCCTCTTATAAATGGAGGGGCCCCAAACAGCAGTAGATGCAAAGTGCATGGGCATCAGAAATCAGATTGTGCCGAAACTTAATACATAATCCTGCTGGTTTATCAATCCTCTTTAACACAATCTCAAGATAGACGACTTTTTAAGCAGAAGAAAATTAGAAATAGAGAAGAGGGATAGGAATACCAACAATGGTAATGAGAAAACTATGACAATGTCGTAGAGGGAAAGAAGATACTAACAATACTATCTAAGGGGTACAGAAAAGAATTGTACAGTAGACAGAAAAATGGTAGGAAATTTGTAATTAATGGTAAGGGATAGTATAAAAGGATTTGAAGAAGAAAATAATTTGAAATGCGTCAACTTATCTCACTAACACTCGAGAGGAATGGAAACCATGTCTTTTGCTTGAAGCAGCAAATGAGATCTGAGGTAATTGGGGTTGGTGCATTATAGGTAAGAGAGAAGCTTGAGTTTTTTGGTTGCTGTGAGGTTTAGCAACAGCTGAGTTGATCTGAAGGATTGGATTCAAACCCAACAGTTGAGGACAGAATGAACACTTGCATCGTCAGATTATCTTTTAGGAAATGGAAAAGGTTTTCTTGTTGGTGCAAACAACATAACCAACACCCATTCAAGGCTAGTTGTTCTCTACTTTTACAGTATTTGTGTGAATTACTATCCTATATATTTTCTAATTTCTCCATCAAGGTTCATTTAGCAGCCATTTTAGCATGTCTTCCCATGGATCCTCCTCTTTCAGCACATTCTCATGTGAAAATATTTTTGAAATGGGGCTTTGTATAAGAGGCCTCCAAGAAAACTGGGCCCCCCTCCTTGCAATTTTAATTTTGTGTTATAGAATCTAACACATGCTCCATTTGAAAAACCTAACCCATCTGGCCTGAGGTTCTTAATGTGGAACAGTTTTAGTGATTGCTCTGAACTTTACAAGAAGGGTATCTTGAGCTGCAAGCTCTTATGGTGAGTCAACCGTATCAAATGTTCCACAGACAGGGTTTCTTTGAGAATTAATTTTTTATCTCTAAAGTAGTATCTACTTTACTTAAATCCAAGCTATCCATCTTCTTATTTTCTTACCTCAACCTAAAAATTAGGGAGAAAGTATGCTCCATACCTTGGATGTCCACAGACATCTCTGGGATTATTTTGACAGAACTGAATCTTTCAGATCTTTCAATCAATTGTTAATTTCTTGTGAAGGTAAGAAGAATGGACAACCTGTGTCAAAACAAACTATTTTCAAATAGTTGACTAAGGCTGTTGCCTTTTGTTAATATGTACCTCAACAAAAGTATTCCAGGCAGGGTCAAGGCCTGCTCTTTCAGGGCCTTTGCTTCATCTATGGCTTTTTGGAAAGGGTAGGATTCTAGAAGCAGAAAGTTGGTCCTCTGTACATACGTTTACATGGCATTACAAGCTTGATTCCTTCTGTAGGTCCTGTGACCATTGTCCAGAGGCTCTTGGACCCTTCTCCTTCCACCTCCCAACTGTAGTAATATGTGGTAATCTACCCATATAGCTAAGGCTACTATAGCAGTGATCGATATGATGAACATAAATCAGTAGTGTAATAAATTTATCATAAAATAGATGTTCAAATAATCACGGCTGCAGTAGCCATTCCCACCCTCCCTCACTCCACTCTCCCCTTTTTTTGGTGCTTTGTTTATGCCAAGGTGTGGACATTTAGTTTTTGTTGTTCCTAGCATTGACTTTTCAGTGCTCAGCCTCCTTCTGTCTGTTAGCACGACAGCTTTGAAGAGCTTGGCAGCCAAACCTGTCTTTTTAGTTAGCACAGCTCAAGCTGACTAACAATTTAGTTGTGTGGAAAGTGCACTAAAGCTTTGGAAGCTAGTCAGTTGTTGCATCCAATGCAGGATATAACCCAAATAGCTAAGGCTACTTAGCAATGATCATTCTTCGAACATCTGCTGTCATGGTACGTTTACTTAACACAACTGTATGTTTGTGCTCCCCCCTCTAGAAATTAAGAAGCTAAAAGAAAATTATAAAGCAAAAAGCTGCTGAAAAGCTCAAAGTGCCTGCCCTAGTTTTGTAATGAGGCCTACCACTATAGTTGGAGAGACTTCCATTATGTTTGTGCATCAGCAGCTACTCTAAATCTATTGCCACCCCCCCCCCATGATTTTTAACCCCTAAGATTGAATACCTTGTCTTGGAAGTGGTGATCAAAAGTCTGGAAACTGGACACCTAGAAGGGCTTTTGTGCCAGGTGGTCCCAACCACTCTCCTTCCTCAGCACTGGTTTCAGTAAAACCAGATTACCATGCATTTACCTGATATCCATTATAGCAGTGTCATAAGACCAGGCATTGGCTTTGTAGGTGTCTCTTGTGCAGGTATCTACCTCCCACACACTTGCTTTTCAGCTGTTGGTCTACATGCTGTCACAGTACTTGTTTATTATAGGTTTATAGGTAAATACAAAGTGCCTAGCCAATAACCTGTTACCAGAGGTCAGAATCAAACCATGTACCTTATGTCTGTGAGATGAATACCTTAATCATTATAACTCTCATCTTGCAAGCTTTTATCTCTGGGTATTGGGATTAATGTCAGCCTTAGCCTTGATGATGCCTCATACCAGATATCATATGAGTGTTACAGCAGTCCCAGAGTACAGGTTTTGCAGGACAAGGATCTCTTGGAAACTCCAGTTAAGGGTCTACAAACTTGCAAGCAGAACTCCCTGTCCTTACAACCCCGCAGGAACAGTTCCTACAAAGCCATGCTTCCATTTATTTAGACATTGCTGCAAGTATATTAGCAAATATCTAGAGACTTGTTTCTGCCTTTTATGAAAGGACGCTATGAGTGTTTGAAAGTGGGATTTCAAGAACAAGTTTTTCTCAGCAATGTAAAATTCCTAGAAAGTCAAATGTCAGGACAGCAGGCTCAATAGATATGTCCTGATGACTCAAGTTGCTACAAACACCTACAGCAAACATTTTTAAGAAGTGCTGTGGCTTGATTTCTAACACAACCGATCACAAGTGTTTATTCCCCAGTTCCCTCTCCCACTAGTAAGTCTTCAGGCATCCTGGTATAGCCTTGGCCTAAGGGTGTGCTGTATGTCTTTGCTCTGTTTTACCTGATACTGAAGTATATTTACTAAGCCAGACAGAGGCAAAGATTATTCTAATGGCCCCTTACTGGCCAAGATTGTCTACGCTTCATCAGTTTTTGTAGGGCTACCCATTTCAGCTTCATTTTCACGAGCATGTGTGACACTAGATAGACACATCCTATGGCACATGCAGTAACTGCAAAAGTGCATCTTGGCTGTTGCCATGGTAGTGCTGTTGTTGTTTTCATTTTAAACTTTTAATTAACTTCTCACAGTTTTTGTGTGTTGTTACCTGTTGTGCTGTGGTAATTCAGCTGTAAGCAAACCATACATCTGTGACTTTGGCCCTAATGAATGTGTACAGATTTGTTGTTGTGCACCACTAGTGATGAGAGGGCAACTGGGCAGGCAGGCAACAGCATAATTTACAGCAGGCTGTACAATGAGACAGTGTTACAATATAGAGGAGATGGGAGCAGAACTGAAGTAGTCCAACTGCCAAGCAGCTGCACTGGTAACTATATTGCTTTTTAGTTGATTTTCCCCCTGACTTTTACTGATAGTTCCTATTCCTTGCTTTTGCAAGTACTATAATTCCATGAGACTTGAAAGGAAGCTTTTAAAGTGCAGACTGAATGGAATGTATGGTCTGAGGAGAAATCTGTTAGATGAAGACAAAAAAAGAGGATGATTTTGTGAATGTATGCATTGCATCTGGTTGTTGCATTTGTTTAGCATGAAAGAAACATTTATCAGTAGAACGTTTTGCCCGGTTAAATTCATCGAATAAAATATCCCAGATCTGTTGGACTTAAAGCTACTACTGAATCTTCCAAGTTTGGAGTAGACAGGGTCCATACCTTTAAAAAAATGCTGTAATTAAGTCACATCTGAAAATTCACTATAAGACAATTACCCATATGTTCTTTGTATGGATCACTGCCGAAGTAGTCCTTATACTTGGGCTTTCAGCAAAGAAAGGTTAGATTTCCACAGAAGTGCACCCCTTACTGGGCTTAGTCTGATCATTCCCATTACAAAGGTTGCATCAGTCCACACCATCTTTGCTTTTTTTTGCCATAGTGTATTCCAGAGGCTGACAAATATTTAATTGCAAACCTTTCTCTCTGGTTATTTTCTTACTGTTGTATAGATGTTATTGTTGTGGGTCAGTTTATTTCCACCCCAGAAATGGTTACTGTGTGTGCTTGTGAGAGGGAAATCTCCTTCACAGAGACTTTCATACACATTGTGTCTTGTGTTTGGGACCCTTTCATGACTTCACCCCCTTTGGAATTTATATGTTTTAATAAGAAGACCCTATGGCAAAAAGATGCAGCACTGTAAGTGCAGCTAGACAGGAAAATAATTGAAGCTCTTTCTGTGCAATCTGCTACGTCTAGCAACTTGCAACACCCATTTCTGATGTCCTTCAGAAAAAAAGACTCTGGAGAAGTTGACGTTTAAGAAGGTAAACTAGTGGGTCAGTGGATGTTGGTGTCACTCTGGTGGATTCCCCTTGGCTTGAGGGTGTTGTACCCAGTCAGGTACTTTCCCATTCTTCTTCTCACTTCCCACCCCCTTGGACATAGTTTCATAGGTTCATAGGTTGGTACTAGGCTATCAGCCCTAGGACCTATACAAGCCTAGCCATAACAATTCCCTGGATATTTCTTCCCACAATATTTACTTCCCTGGACCCCTGTCTAGCAGGGTGACTGACATGATCCCTGGGGTGCATTTCCTATCTCCCATCCAATCGTCAAGGTTCCTTTTGAAGAGGGTCAAGGAGGTGCTCTGCTTGACATGTATGGGCAGACTACTCCAGAGTATGGGGAGTCTCTGGGTCAGGAACTTATCCCTCCAGCATGTTTTGTTCATTGTGATGACAAGGTTTAGATCCCTGGAGTGTGTGGCTCTGAGGGATTGGGATTTCTTTAAATGGAGCATGTCCAATAGCTCAGGGTTTGACATGGCCTTGTATGTTAAGCAGAGATTGCCTATGAGTAAATGATATGCCACAGAGTATAGCTGGAGTTTTTTTAGACAGTCAGCATAGGGCATCTGCTTTAGGCCTGTGATTCTTTTAGTGAGTTATTTCTGAGGCTTTTCCAGCTGTTGCAGATGTCTTGTGAGGTACATACCAAATGGGGCATTGTACTCTATAATGGGTCTAATGAGGGATGAGCACAGTGGGACAATGACCTCCTTTTTTCTGGATGAAAAGCCCTTAGTGAAGAGGTGTGACACATAGAAGGATTTCCTGACTGTTGTGGCAATGTGGTTATCGAAGGTGAGACCACTGTCCACCTGTGTCCCTAAGTCTGTCATCACACTTTTGGTGTTTAGTGTACTGCCATCTATGTGGTAATTCATGATATATCTGCACATCTGTAGCTATAGAAGCCCAGGTGATGCCTTTTATGAGGACACCATGCATCTGGTTCCTAGCATGGCCATCCAGATTTGAGACTGTCCTGCCACAATTGAGTTGGGTGCCATAGCCCAGACCCCATACTTGCTTGCTGGTTTTGTGGTCATCAGAGCAGAGAGCAGTTGCACCATGGTAGTGATGTGTTAGGATGTCCACAACCCTGAGGAAGCCTTCTTGTCCAAATCAAGGACCCCAGCATCCAAAATGTGGACATTGTCTATTCTATGTCCTTGATTCCACCTGCTAGACACAGTTCAGATAAGTCTTCTGTCACCTTCCCCTCTCAGGCTTCCTTCCAAGATTGGTTTAAACTGGCCCATGATTTCTTTTCTTTTACGTAGAGCCTACAGGCCAAACATGACTAGCTGTCAATGTAAGATATCTACCCCACCAAAAACAGGAAACTGGAATTCTCCCCTGCTGGAAAGTATGATCCCTCTGACTCAGGGGATAAACACATGGTCTACAGATCAGATATGGTTCAACACTGATGATGGAGACACTATAGTCCTCTGGTTCACCCCACAGGACATCTTATTTGGAGACATTTATCCATTGAGATAGACCACTTCGTATTAGAAGCTAGGGAGGTCTCTGTTGTTTAGAATAGGTACAGAGACCTAGTCTGGATACCCTTAAGCCAGTGACAGGCCTTTGAGGATACATTTCTTACAGCATCCCTGAAACTACACTAACTTCCTGCTGCCAGGAGGCAGGACATTTTTTTCCAGTGTCCAGGCTCCCTTTAAATATCTTTAAAAAGGTCAGTAGCAAATTCATCAGTGGTGTCCCTGAATGCTGCCAAAGGGTATATATTGTGCAGTGTCCCAAATCACCAGTGTCCAGGAGAGTAGGTTCTTGGTATGATTTGGGATGTAGGCATATATAGCAGCAATTTTGGTCTTCAGGGCTGTAAGCTGACAAACCCACATGCTACAGTATCTGTGTGAGCTTCCAAAATGAAGGAGCAGACTGGTGAGCTTACTGACAATTTCCTGATGGGTGGACTTTTAAGATAGCCCACAATGTTTCTTAAGTAGACAGACATACTTGTAAATGTGGCTGTGATGCTGTGCAGACTCCAGGGCTGCTGACATGGGGTCCCTTTTCTGGAGACATGCCAGGTTGACGATGCAGCTCTAGCTAAGACTGTAAAATTCTAGTGCAGCTGCATAATGCCCCCCCCCCCACATAAGAACACAAGAAGCTGCTCTAAAAATTGGAGTAAAAAGGGGAAACAATGGAATTGTTTACTCAACCTTTGTTTTTTTCCCAGATATGATAGGACTTGCCCATGTAAATGGCGTCTATAAGAACCAACACTTAAAATGTCGAACACATCTTTGTTGACACGTTTTAAGTGAAAGCTGACAAAGTTGAAACCGACATACCCAAAATATTTTAGTTGTCCAACACCAATCCTTCACTGCCGCATTGAACATGAACTGCAAACAGTAAATTTCACTTGTAACGAACACCCTAAATATACATTACAATCCTTCATGTTTATAAAGTAAATGAAGCATCCATAACAATTGCCAACAGTAAATCTCCAAAATTACACTTGACCAAAATGGCAATTTCCCGAAACACAAACCATTTAACAAATATACACTCATTTTTCTCTAATTTATGCGGGGGGGGGGGGGGCTGCCCCCCCACACTGCTAATTATATATACCAACTCCAAGATCGCACTAAAATTAAGGTAAACATGCATAATTCATAATGTACACATCTTTACGTCACTGCTACATTTGCGTTTGTTGGCCAACTATGACATTTCGAACTTAATGTTTTAGATCTTTAGAGCTTTCGCTTATAAGAGCATTCAGTTAAAATGTGTTGACAAACTGGTGCTCAAAATTTTAAGCATTCGTTCTTATAATATAGACCCTGTAAAAGATGGCCATATTGCAATAACCAGGATAGGGGTAAAACAGGTTCCCATATAAGAATTTGGCAGAGGGACCAGAAAGGGGAAGTGTGGGGACCTCAGGACTGAGATCTAAGTAGGAAGCAGTCATGACTTGCTCCATGTTTTTTTTCCATTACCCCCTCTGTTCCAGAATCCACACCATAACCCTTAAAAATGTTCTTATCCTTTTCTGAATCAGAAATAAAAGGGGTGTACTTCAAAACATTGAAGTACACAAACCTCAAATAGCTAACTATCAATCCTGAAAGGGAAGCATACACCTGACATATGATACTGCTAAGAATTAAAGGCTTTGGTATACTGGGCAGACAATGGGCTATCCTTGGCAGGAGACCTCATCTGTTATGAATACTGCAACAGTGAAGAGAAGGACATCTACGGTTATGGAAAGATTTTACACATCTACTTTATCCGTTATCCTAATGGCCCCTCTTTCAGGGTTCTGTAAGAATAAACTGCAGTGGAGTCTCAGAAGCATTTAGCAAAATCATGGCCAACCATTGGAGGACACCATACCCCTAACTGAAGTAAAACAGACCAGAAGGCAGGAAATAGTACAGTTTTGTACCTACCATAAATGTAGATGTCCGAACAGGATAGCATCTGCAGTCATAACAAATGGGTTGTCCTGTCGTCAGGCAGCCCTTCGGTTGGCCGGATTCCAAAGTCTGGGTCCGGCTTCGGCTGATGTCGCACTTCACCTGACGTCATCTCTGCTGGTCTTCGGGTATAAAGGCATCAGCCGATGCCATTTTCCTCCGTGTTTCTTGCCCCAGATGCCAGTTGCCCTCTTGGAAAGCTAAAATTTGGATAAATGCCAATGTTTCCAAAATAGTAGAAGGCAAACACAAAAAATAAGCATGTATGTACATATATACAAACAAATACACCATAAGAGACTCCCCCCCCCCAGCTAGCTATTAGGAGGGTAAATACCCTAGGAGTACCACAGAGGGGAAGGAGGGTGGGTAATCCTGACTGCAGATGCTATCCTGTTCGGACATCTACATTTATGGTAGGTACAAAACTGTACTATGTCCTTCAAGGATGCATCTGCAGTCATAACAAATGGGTAGAATACCATAGCCAAACTAGGGGAGGAGGAAGAAGAGTTATGGTGTAGTTAGGATCCCTTGCAGTACAGCAGTGGCAAACCCTGCTCGGGATCTAGAGTATAGAGGTAAATTATAATGCTTGGCAAATGTATGCACGGAGGTCCAAGTAGCCGCCTCAATAATGTCCTTGGTTGCCACTCCTCGTAAGAAAGCTGTGGTAGTGGCTGTAGCCCTTGTAGAATGAGGTCTTATGTTCTGTGGAATTGGTTTTCCATGGTAGGAGTAACAGAATCTTATGCAATTTCCTATCCATTTGGAGATTGTCTGTTTGGAAATTGCTTTTCCTTCCCTTCCTGTTGCATAGGCTACTAAAAGCTTGTCAGTTTTTCTGTGACCTTTGGTTCTGTCCAGGTAGTAGCGTAACTGTCTATGTACATCCAAGGTATGCAGCAGTCTTTCCCCCCTGTTCTGTGGATTGGGAAAGAAGGTAGGTAGGTGGATTGCCTGGTTTAAAGACACTCTGGATACCACCTTAGGCATAAATGTAGGATTAGTTCTCATGGACACCCTATCTTGATGGAAGATTAGGAAGGGTTGTACTGCCATTAAGGCCTGTAGTTCGAAACCCTCCTTGCTGAAGTAATTGCCAGTAGGAAAGCAGTTTTCCATGATAGGTGTTGAAGATCTGCTGTTGCTGCTGGTTCAAATGGAGGGAGTGTCAATTTTTCTAGCACAAAGTTCAAGTCCCATGCTGGTAATGGTGGTTTCCTAGGAGGTTTTACATTCTTGATCCCTCTGAGGAACTGCCTGAGTAGAGGATGCGAAAAGACAGGTGGATCGAAGCAGTATTCTGCTGAAATAGCTGATGCATGTATTTTAATGGAGGAATAGGACAGGCCTGTATGTAGAAGCTCTGCCAAATACTCCAGGATGTTAGCAATATCTATGTTCGACACATCTTTTCCTCTTTCAGTACTCCAAATGACAAACCTTTTCCATTTTCCTGCATAGTTCCTTCTTGTTGAAGGTCTGCGGGCTTCAAGGATAATGTCTTTAACCCTTTGGGATAAGTCTGGGTTAGTTGCTGCTATGTGATGTTCCAGGCAGTCAGTTGCAAGGTTTTTAGGTTTGGGTGCATGATGTTGTAGTTGTTCTGAGTTAACATCAAAGGCATCAGGGGTATTGACCACATTCTCCCCTGAGATATGCTCCTCAGCAATGGATACCAGTGTTGTCTCGGCCAATTCGGAGCTATCAGGATTATCCTTGGACGTTCCTCTTTGATTTTCAGTAGTACCTTGTGCATCAAAGGAAGAGGTGGAAATGCATATGCTGTCAGGCCTTTCCAACTGAAGGATAGAGAGTCCACCTTCCATGCAAGTGGGTGGTATGTCCTTGTGCAGAATTTTTTGAGCTGGTGATTGAGTGGGGATGTGAATAGGTCTATTTGTGGCATTCCCCATTTCTTTGTGATGGCCTTGAAGATGTCCGGGTGTAGCATCCATTCGTGAGCATCCGAGGTGGTTCTGCTTAACATGTCTGCTAGGGTGTTTTCTTTTCCCGGCACAAATATTGCCTGTAACTGGATGTTGTAGCTCAGAGCCATATTCCAAAGGTCCAGAGTCATTCTGCATAGGGGGTATGAATGAGTGCCTCCCTGTTTGTTGATGTACCACATGACTGTGGTGTTGTCTGTCCTTATCATTAAATGGCCTTCTTTGAGGAATGGTCTGAATTTCTGGATTGCTAGTTTTACTGCCAGCATTTCTTTTTGGTTTATGTGCAGGTGCAGCTGGTCTGGAGTCCACAATCCTTGTATGCACTTGTCCAACATGTGCGCCCCCCAGCCTAGGTCTGAGGCATCCGTTGTGATGGTCTGGCTTGCTTGCAAGTTGTGGAAGGGCAAGCCTGGGTTTGACTGGCATGCTTGAGCCCACCATAGGAACTCCTGTTTCAGGCATGGGATTAGTGGGATTTCGGTTTCTAAGCTGTGTCTGTGTTGAGACCATAAATTCTTTAGGTACCACTGTAGTTTTCTCATATGCAGTCTGGCATGTGGGACCAGGATTATGCATGATGCCATGAAGCCCAAGGCCTGCAGTACTTTTCTTGCTGTTAGTTTGTTCTGCTTTGTTAATGCCAAGAAGTAAAGAGGGAGTTGTTCTTGTTTTTCTGCAGTTAGGAATGCCATTTGTTTTACTGTGTCCAATTCCACACCCAAGAATGTTCTTGTCTGGGATGGTATCA
Organism: Protopterus annectens; assembly: GCF_019279795.1. NCBI lineage: Eukaryota > Metazoa > Chordata > Ceratodontiformes > Protopteridae > Protopterus > Protopterus annectens. The sequence goes on from NC_056745.1 coordinate 1,178,874,679, forward strand.
GTCTTGACTTTTTTAAATTGACTGTGTATCCCAGGGCTTGTAGTAAGCAAATGACTCTTTGTAAATCTGTTGTCAGCTTGCTTTTGTTGTCCGCTTGTAACAGGCAGTCGTCCAGGTATGGATAAATTTGGATTCCCTGTAGCCTGCAATGAGCGATCACTGATGCCAGGCATTTTGTGAATACTCTGGGCGCAGTAGATAAGCCAAAGGGCAATGCTGAGAATTGATAATGCTCTGATCCTGCAAGAAATCTGAGGTATCTTCTGCAATTTGGTCGTATGGGGACGTGCAGGTATGCCTCCTTGAGATCTAGAGTTACCAGCCAACACTCCTTGCCCAGCATGGGAAGAAGTTGCTGTAGGGTCAGCATTTTGAATTTTGGGACAATGATGTATGTGTTTAAGACGGACAGGTCGAGAATAGGTCTCCAACTTTTCTCTTTTCTTGGTACTAGGAAGAGTCTGGAGTAGAATCCTTTGCCCTGTTCTGTTATTGGTACTCTTTCCACAGCTCTCATCTTTGTTAATTGAGCTATCTGCTTTAGAGCTTCTGTTTTTGATTTGGAGGTAGGTTTGGCATTCCTCTTTTTACTGGTAAGGTGTGGAAGTGGAACCTGTAGCCTTGGTCTATGGTTTGCAAAATCCACTTGTCTTTTGTGATATAGTGCCAATTTTTCAAAAATAAGGCTAACTTTCCGCCTAAAGGTGCTGCTATTTGCTCCCTGGTAGGCGGTGTCAGAGCCAAGTCACTGTGATTGTCCTGTTGCAGTGGCAGTGGTTGTGTCTGTGCCTCGGTTATTGCCTTGCCACTGTCGTCCTCTGTAGGCACCTCCTCTGGATTGATTTCTGCCTCTAGAGCATCTATTCCTGCCTCTTTGAGATTTTGAGGAGTCTGGAAAGGACCAATTTTTGGCAGGCCAGTTCCTGCTAAACCTTGGGGGCTGAACCTGCAAGAAATCCTTAACTGTTTGTACAGATTTTGCCTTCTCTTCCATTTTCTTCATTACTTGCTGAGCAGGTGTACAAAATAGACTGGCCTTATCCATAGGAGCATCTAACAGCTTTGCTTTAACATGATCCGGCAAGACCTGTTCTTTCAACCATGCATGCCTTCTTATCACTGTGCCAGTCATGGCTGATCTAAATGAAGCCTCCAGTGCATCATAGCCACATTTTAAAGAATGGTTACTAACCTGCTGAATGTTATTCACCATTTCTAAAACATATTTCTTATCTAAGGAGTCATCAGAGGACAGCTTCTTAGTTAACTGATCAAGCATAAACTCTTGGTATTGGATCATATGAAACTGACAGTTTAAAGCTCTAGCTGAGAGAGTAGCAGAGGTGTAAACTTTTTTCCCCCATCCCTCTAAGGACCTGGATTCCCTTTCAGAAGGGATAGGTTTTTTTGCTGAGGTCGAGGCTACTGCCTTAGGCCCCTGGGATATAGTCTCAGGATCTGCAAGTGGGGCCTTGTATAGGTGGTGATGAGTGTCTGGCACCCTGTAAAATCTATCTGGTTTGGCAGGGGCTGGAGGTAAAGTATCAGGAGCAGTGCAAACATCATTAAATGCATCATCCACAACAGGCAGTACTGGAGGTATAGCTAAGGGCCTATGTTGTGGTAAGTGCAGAAAGGTCCTAAGCCTTTTTCTTGAATCTGAGAAATCTTGTCCCTGCCATTGGAATTGTTCTCTCATGGCATGTAAGGTTTCCCCAAAGGAAAATTCCTCTGGTGGAGAGGCAGATGGAATGGATTCTTCAGCATCGCAATCTTCATAAGTAGAAAAAGGAGCCTCTGGCTGATCTGTAATGTCTGAGTCATCCGAAGAATCATCTGAGGACACTGGCTTGGGGGGCTCAGCCCTAGGTCTCTTTTCTGGGGGCTGAGAGGCCCTGTCTGGGTGAGATTGGGATCCCCTAATTAAGGATATTAAATCCTCTGCCAGAGTAAGCATTTGTGAACTAGAAGTGGGCCTGTGTGAGGGGGGCTTAACAGGCACTGATTTAACAGTTTTGGCTGCTTTAGCCCTGGCAAAGGCCTTGATAGACATGGCTGCAGGAGGCCTAGCAGCACCACGTGCTGGGGTAGAGACATCCAAAGGGATGGTGTCTGATAAATCACTAGGAACCACAGTAGTAGGCAAAACTTCAGAGGCCGATTCAACTAAGGTAGCAGGAGTCTCAGTAGTAGTCATGGATTCGGCTGAAGATTGACCGGTTTTCTCGGTTTCGGCCGAAACCGAGACACTCGCGGCTTGCTTAACCGTGGTTTCGGCCGAAACCACGGACCGCGAGTGTCGGTCTTTTTCTTTGCGTTTTTTAACAATTTGGGTAGTCGGAGGATCCGACGGCATAATGTACGCAAAATCTGAGCCGAAAAACTGTTCAGCAAACTCCGACCGACACCTTAAGCGTTCGTCGGTTGAAGGAAGCACAGGCTGAACAGGCTGCTACGTCGTGGTCTGGGCCTAAGCAAGGCAGGCAGTAAGAGTGGAAATCTTTATGAGGTATTTGTTTCCCACAAGTTAAACAGTTATTGACTTTTTCTGACATCGGCTGAGGCAAGAAAGAGTCCCCAACGGGGTACTTAGCTTTTTAGAAGTCTTCGAAGTAGTATTCGGTAGTAGTAATCTCTGGATCTGACCGACCGGCACTTGCGAACAGCTTCTGCTTCGGGCGCCACGTGGCAAGAAAGACTGGGGAAAATGGCGTCGGCTGATGCCTTTATACCCGAAGACCAGCAGAGATGACGTCGGGTGAAGTGCGACATCAGCCGAAGCCGGACCCAGACTTTGGAATCCGGCCGACCGAAGGGCTGCCTGACGACAGGACAACCCATTTGTTATGACTGCAGATGCATCCTTGAAGGACATGTGAATATTCCAGTGGGGTACAAAAAATGTAATATCCAATATTCTAAGTCCGTTTATCCCTGAAAAATGCACTTTATTTAATCAAAACGCATATAAAATTAGCACTTTTGTTTCTACCATAAGAAACTTCTTCAGACAGTCTAAAAGACCTTCAGTTTATGAATATTTATAAATATCCAAGAATATTTATAAAACCTTTAAAAACATAAAATTAACATTCCAGCTCATCTCAAAAATTGAATATATAGCATATATGTTAAATATAAATACAAAAACAAGTGTTTCTGTAAGACTTTATTCAAAACAACTCAATTTAGTTTAATTTTACATATTTCCATAAATATTAAAATAAATCAGGTTAGTTTTCCAGTGCCTTCAACCTAAGAATACTGTTGATAGAAATACATTCATTGAGACCTGGCCAAATGTTCGCCCTTAAAAGTAGTTGCCAGATCAGTTCTTTCCGCTGTAGATGTAATGACCATGCTCCACCCCTTTCATTGAGTCCAGCACAAAGGACTTAAGAGTGCCCATAAAAATCCATACAGTGCTTAGCAAGGGCATTGGTACCATCATTTTTTTGGATTGCTCTAAGATGTACGTTAATGTGATTTTTTAATTTCCTCTCCATTTTCCCAATATAAATCCCAGCACATAAAACACATTGGGTGCAATATACCATTCTCTCTGAGTAACGCTAAAACTACATAAACCAGGGGAACCTCAGTCATACCCCCTTTGCAGGCTGGCTTTGCAAGCTTGAAAGGAAGCCCAGGGGGTTAAGCATGTGTCTTAGAACCTCCTGCAACCAGTCTCAACAGAATGTGTTGTGAATCAATCAACTGAGCAGGACTACAGCAAATCTCTACAAGTGGATGTTGAACAGTCATATTTCTGCAGCTAATCCATAGTTGGGGTGTGCTATAATCAGATCTTTTACTTCTGGCAGAAGACGACTACTTTATTAAGTACTGCTTCAGTACACCTGATAAGAAAGCATGGGTAGTTGACACCATCTCCTTCAATCTGGCATGTCATTTTCTTTCTGTTTACCCCCCCCCCCCCGAAGTGATCTGGAGAGCAAAGGAGGAGAGGCCAAGAATGATACTGATAGCACCCTTTTCACCTATGCACTTGTTCTTCCTACTAATTGTGACACTTTGCCTAACGTGAAAATCCTGATTCAACTAAAAGGTCCTTAGTACATCTAAACCTGTAACTTCTCAAACTGACATATTGGATGACATGACCTCCACACCACTTTTCAAAGGACATGCTTAAAATCACAAAGGAAGCTAGGAAACCTACTAGTAGGAAATTGTACCTAGCTAAATGGATGAGAATTCTCCCTGTTGTGCCAAAGGAAGAATCGAGACTCAGTTAATCAGGAATGCAAGTTGTTCCACAGTATGGATTTCAGCTGTTCCAGGCAGAGTCAGTCTATGCCTTGGTGAGGGTATACTTGGATATGTTGCTTCCATACCTATGGACCTCCTACTTTGGAATTTTTGCTACTGTTAGGCAGTTCCTAAAATGGGGTATTTGCACCCAAGACCACATAGGAAAGCAGTGAATCTGCTCTGAGGTTTTATCTTAGAGAAGTTAACCCAATCACTTCTGAACTCACTGCTACAGCTCCCCATCAAGTTCCTGATATGGAAGACATTCCTGTTGGTGACCATCTCTTTAGCAAAGAGGACTTCAGAGCTCCAGGCACTATCTGGAAAGTACTCTTTCTTACTTTCTATGAGGACAATTTGCTTGAAAACAAATCCATCTTTTATGCTTTAGGTAGTTGAGACAGGACTCTGTTAGTATGTCAGCATTATTTCTCCTATAGTAAAGGTGAGAAAGTAGTACATTCCTTGGACACACAGACAAGTGAGGTGGTATAAACGAAAGAACTAATGGCCTAAGGAAATTTGAGGAACAGTCCATCTCCTTTGCAACCAGTAAGGCTGGGAAAAAATCTCTATAAACAGACTGTGTCCAAATGGCTGGATCACTGCATTACCTTTTGTTAATCTGATCATGGAAAAACCCTGAAAGTGCAAGTTAGGCTGTATTCAACAACAGCCATAGTCATCACTACTGCTTTTCCAGAGGGGTAAACACACAGTCCATTGTGGAAGACAGCCACTTGGTCCTCTATACACACATTTTACAAGCAGTCTCTGTGGGACATTGCATCTAGAGGCAGGGCACGGATTCCTACAGCTTGCACTTTAGCATTAACCATCCTCTTTCCTATTATAAAACACCTCTGGGAGATTACCACTGCAACACTAATCCATATGAAGAATACTGTACATTTGTTTAAGAAAGTGTATAATAATAGAGATTTGTGTAGGATCATTGTTGTAGTATAATATCCCCTCAGTACATCCCCTCTGGTGTTCTCTCTGGGCATCCTAGAGCTGGGGTGGGTACCAGATCATCTGTCTCCTATATATGGCTTAATTATATGGTCTTTGGCTTTAGCTGGTCTGGTAACCTGTGGGGAGACAAGGTTCTCACGGTTCACTGGCAGAAGGTTGCAGGGACCATTTTGTTGCAGGGCTGCCCTGGCCTGACCTCTAGGAATTCAAACTGGTGCTGTTTGTGACAGGCTTTCTAAGGTTACAGTGACAAAAAAGAACTAATGATGGTGTGGACTGATGCTACCTTTATAGTCTGAATGTGCTGATGCCAGTCCCAACTTGGGGGGGGGGGGCACAATACTCTGGAAGTTGGGTAGAACATCATGTATTCCTGTAGCAGAATTACCAGACATAAGGACTGCTGCAACAGTGATACTACTCCATTATCTATGCTCTGTTGTACAAACTGTCAGAAATCCACATTGTTAGGGTTCATACAGTGGCTGAAATATTTTATTTTGCCTTTTTAGTTTAACCTTTTTTAATTAGGACAGATATGTACTACAACTTAAAGTATTTTTGTTATATTTTTAGTTAACTCAGGGGTAGCTGCTTGGCCACCTCTGCCCAGAAAGAAGCTGTCATCACAGTGCTTTTTATACTTCCTTCTGTCTAACCATGGAACACTCAGCAATTGTTCTGAAAGCTGGATATTTACAGTGTGGCTAGATGTCAAGATTTGTAGAAAACAGTGGATAATACTTTTTCTGTGATAACACTTTATCTCCAAAAAGGGGACTTGTACAGCAAAACTATTTTTCTTATCTAGCAACTTTCAAGACGCGGTCTGTCAATGGCTACTCAGACAGCAAGCAGATTTTTGTAGATGAATTGAGTGTATATAATTGCAGATAAAAAAGAGCATGGTGGGGGAGTGTACTACTTAGTTATATTTTGGTGGTGGTAGGGGGTTCTGTGGTATATCACCTACACAAGTGTTACAAATTGTAAATAATCTAGTCTTTAATTGTACTTGCTTGGCACAGCGGGGCGTTATATTTTAAACACATACTAAACATGACAGTACTTGCAGCTCCAGATGAAGAGGCTAACAATGTGACATTTGTAGTGTTCATTAGGTTGCAGAAGAAACACTAGCTTTGTTAACCTTTTACCGAGTAAATGCCATTTTTTTCTTCTACATTTGGAATTTACCTAATTTCTTCCTTATTGCTGCTATTTTGCCTTATTTAAGTGTCCCCTGTTGTTGAAAGTCCAAAGTATTATAATACAGTCAAACCTTTTGTTGAAGTGTATAAACCACTAAAGTCAAGCGCAGATGACCTAGAGGAATTCATACATTTCTCGCATGAAACACAGGAGGGAAGAATAATATTAGCTGGGGCTTAAATTTACGAGAAACAGACTGGAATAATGTTGATTCAACAATGTTAGTAAGGAAATTATTCACAACTTGTACTCAGGAACAACAATTGCTTCAGATTGTTAAAAAAAAAAAAACTACCAGGGGACAGAACATACTAGACATTGTTTGTGTTCCTAAAGAAATTACTTTTACTTCGTCAAGTTTTACCACTGTTGATGTGCGGTGACCATGGGGTTATAAAGGTTCATTTGTTACTAGATAATTCTGTCAAACTGAAATCTAAACCAGTGCACATATTGTAAAGAATGTTAAAAAATGCATTTTGTGATGGTTACAAGTACTCTGTCTGTAGAAACAGTTTAGTCCCAACATCAAAAGCTGTGTAAATAGCCCTACTGGCATAGAAGGATAAAACCCTGACTGTGACACAGCTGATCCATGTTCAATTAATGGAGCAGGCATGGGATGGGGCCTGGTAGGGAGGATCATAGGAAGTTACTAGGCTAATGGCCCTATGGCCCTTACAAGCCTAGCCAAGTTCTACTTGTATTTCCATGATCAGTGTCTAATGCCCATGTCCAAGAGGGACACAGGTGGAACCCCTGGGGTGAATTTATGGTTCAGATTGCGTTTGAAGAGGGACAATAAGGTGTTCTGTTTGACATGAAGTGGGAATCTGTTCCAAATGTGTGTTAACTTCTGGGAGTAAAATCTGTCTGTCCAGCAGGTTCTATTAATGTCACATACCAGGTTAAGGACTTTAGAGCAAGTAATCCATGTATCATTTGACTTGCGGATATGCAGAATTTTCCAATAAAGCAGGGTCAGAGATTGCCTTATATACAAGGCAGAGATTGCCTCTGAATAGTCTGTATGAAACAGAATAAAGTGAAAATGATTTCAGATGATCCACATAGGAGAGATGCTGAAGACCTTGAATTTTCCTTGTGAGAAACCTTTGTGGTTTCTTCAGTTATTGCAGGTGTTCCAAAAGGTACGTACCAAAAGGAACATTGTACTCAATTATTGGCCTGATGAGGGAAGAGTACAGGGAGGTTATAACTTCTTTTTTTCTGGAGGCAATACCCTTACTTATGAGATGAGCAATATAGAATGCCCTTCTTACTGCTGTGGAGACATGGTGGTGAAAGGTAAGATTGCTCTCAACCTGTGTGGCCAGGTCTCTCACTTTTGAGTGCGTACTTAGGGTGTTGCTATTGATGTGGTAGTTAGCAGGAACATCACTGTTACTGACAGGGATAATACATTTGTTTGCAGTGAGTTTAAGGCCATGACTTTGGCACCAATCATTTGTTTTTAGGATGTTGACATTTGGAGATTCTATGACCACTCCCAGTTTGCAGTCATCAGCAAACTTTGTCAGCCACAGTCCTTTAGTTTTGCTTGTAGTTCAGAGAAATAGATTCCAAAGAGTAGAGGTCCCATGACTGATCCCTGTGGAACATCACTGGTTACAGGGCTGCTGTTGGAGGTGGATTACCCTATTTGACTATATACGTGTTCTATCAGTGATCCAGTTAGCAACCCAGCTAACAATACAAGGGTTTATACCTAGCTGGGTGTGTTTGTTAATGATGCCTAAGTGGGTGATACTGTCAAAAGCTTTGGCTAAGTCTAGGTAGGCTATATGCACATATTTCCTCTCATCCAGGGCCTTGGTGACTGTCTTAAAGAAGTCCACCAGGTTTAACAGGCATTATCTCCCTTTGACAAATCCAAACTGAGTAGGGTCAAGTGTTTGGAGATTACCTGTATCTTTGTTGGTAAGGTCTTTTTTTAATTTCTCCAAATCTCTTGGGTTTCTAATACCATGATGGGAAAGGACCCCATTCCTAAGTCAAAGTATTATTAAATTTCATGAAATTAGTATTGTTTCAATCTTTGTCAGCCAAAAGTGCTCTTCACAGCACCCACAATGTGCCCAGGAATGACTCCTCCTGCAATTCATACAGGGTTACATGGATTGGTAACATATCTAAATATGATTGTAAATTCTTTTTTATAAGACCTGTTGCTCCTACTACTATTGGAACTGTCTGGGTATCTTTTCTTCCACATTGCTGTCATTTCTGCCTGCAGATCCTGGTGTTTTATGACTTTGTGTGTGTCTCTGTACACAAGACACTGTAGTCACTGGGTGTGGCGATTTCAATGATCAGTGATACTTTTGTCTTCTTTTCTTGGACCACTATATCCAGTTTTCTAGCATCTATCTATGATGATTCAATCCATGGCCTTGTAGATAAGGCTAGTCAGGCTAATAGGTCTGTAATTCCCAGGGTCAGTGGAAGCACCACCTTGTGCAAGGGAATAAAGGTGGCCATTTTCCATTCAGCTGGGACAAAGCCAGTGCTTAGAATATGATTGAAAAGAGTACCCAATGGTGTTGCTAATGCTTGTTGGAGCCCCATGTAGGATGCAACCTGTGATGTTATCAGGTCCCATAGATGCTGTTTTTTTGGCCTTAGAGACAGCATTTATGCTCTTTAGAGATATGAGGTAGGGATGTCATGGGGTATGAGTAACGGGGACAGGGGAGTGAAGTTTTCATAGAACCTGTTGGCCAACAGGTTAGCTATGTCCACAGGCTTAGTGTATGTGATATCATTAACTACCAGTTCAACACAAAGCTGGGGCTTTTCTTTTATGTTATGGATGTAACTAAAGAATACCTTATGGTTGTCCTTAGTTGAAGAAGCTAATTTGGATTCGTAGTTTGCTTTGGAAGAATTCGTAAGAAGTCTTATTTGCTTGTTTAAGCTGAGGAGGGAGTGTTTCAAGTTTAGGGCTCGCCCTCTCTTACTCTTAGATAGCAATTTCTTCCTCTTCTAAAGCCTGTTAATGACAGTTGTCCACCAGGCAGGTTTTCTCTTCCTTGGGGAGCTTGTTTTGGTCCTATCAGGTATGGCCAAGTCAGTGCAGTTAATTTTACAGGTGTATGTGTAAAGCATTGGTGTATAACTTGGCATAGTTGCCAATTCCATCGGGGGGTGCAGTGAAGCTATTTATACCATCCCATAAGAGGTTGTAATCTGCTTTGGAGAAGCTTTTTAGTTTAATTGCTGCTGGGGGGGGGCATCAGGTGTGATAGTTACTTCGAATGAGACTGATTTGTGGTCAGATCTCACCAGGGAAGACCTGACAGTGGGGGTGCTACATTGGTTCCCACATATTGGTAAGCACCAGATCCAGGATATTGGCATCCCTTGTGGGTGTGTCAATCAGCTGGTCCATGGCATTGGAGTTAACAAAGTCAAGGAACCTTTGGGCAAGTGAGTTTGAGCACAAGTAATTTACCCAGTCAATGGATGGGTAATTAAAGTCGCCCAAAACCATGATGTTTGGATGTATCTTGATCGATTCAAATAGATCCAAATAGGCAAAGTGGGTGGGTTCTGTAGCTGGGAATGACATGAATACGTGTTCTACCAACAGTTAATTACACCTGAAGTATCTCCACGGAATTGTACTGTTTAACCAATCTGAAGGTGTATTTATCGTTAATGAATACTGATACACCGCCTCCTTTAGTTTTCACTCTTTCAGTATGTGGTCTGAACGTGTGGAAGGAGGTGTTACCCAGTATGGTTGGGATGTTCACCACAGCCTTGAACCAGGTCGCTGTAACTGCACAAATGTCTCTTGTCTTCCAAGGTGAGGACTGCTTCCAGTGAGTGGGAGTGAGAAGCTGATGCCTGCTTTATGATTGGGTGGGGAGGCAGTTCAGAGGACCATAGCAGGTCTTTGAATCATAGTCAAAACATTTCTTGACAAGATAGCATGCCCTTCTCTGAATAGGAGCAGCTACTTGGCCTACAAGCCAACTTTGGGGATGGGAGTTAGGAAAATCCAAAGGCTCAGCATACTTGCCTGCTCCCCCCAAAAAAAAAAAAAAAAGAGAGAGACTTATGATATTTGGGTTTATCCATTTTATTTGTTTTAGCTAGAACTTCTACAGGTACTGGCATATTTCCTGTAAGAAATTACTGAAGGTCTTGTTCTTGTTTAAGTTCTGAGGTTTATGGCCACCCTATATATTTTGTGTTCCATGTTCTCAGTTTTTCCACGATTTTAAAGTGTTGCTGATTCCTCTGTTATGGCAGAATCATTTTCACTGTGCAGTGATCATTTTCATATTTTTTGCCTTTAAGTTATATTAATTTGCTGACGCTTGTTTTGACACTGTGTTCAGTACTTCTATATGTACCTAAAGTCTTAAATGTAGTCTGACTGTAAAGTAAGCAATATAGTAGATTTAAGCAAGCAACAAAAACCTGTGAAAACCCAAAGCACGGCTTTCATTTCTTATGGAAAAAATTGCCTTGTGTCTGTTGAAAAGAAATATTTTGTCAAACAGCTGTAAACTGCAAATGTATGAAAAATTAATTAAATAATCCATAAGGAAGTTCATTAAAGAAATCTTCTCCCTCTATAGCTAAAGAGCCCTCTACAGGTTTATCTGAGGTTTCTGCCGAGTCATAAAAAAGGTTACATTCAGTTGGCCAGTGAAGCCTCTACCAGTATTCTTACCACTATGATGTACTGTGTTTAGCACTCACCTTTGTTGGTACAGTGTGTCAGTGCAAACATCAGACTTAATAAAAATTATTTTGCTGGTATGATGTAAATGATCTGGATGTTTCTATCACAGAGCAGTTTACTGTTATACCAGGTGTGAATGGGGTCACCCATCAGTGGCAGAAAGGTACAGCTTCCCTGTCTTCACTGTACCTCTTCCTGACTGAAAAATGTTGGCTAAGGAAATTGTATCCTCTGCTGTGGAACAACAACCAGATGTCATTCAATATCACTATTCTGTATTCTTTGCAATAGGGATCCCCTTCCTAGGGCAGCCAATGTCCTGCCAGTATGCCAAAGCCTTTAGGTTGTAGCAGGTACGCTGTAGGGCATAAAGGTGACGTCTTGAAGTACTATCCTCAGAACTACTTCACCACAAGTCCAAATGCCATCTTCAATCATTGTGCTGAACACTCATTCATCTGCTGGTTACCAAACCGTTTTCTGATAAGTGGCATGTTTTTTTTTTTTTGCATTTTCTTATCTTTCTTTTGCCTTGTTATAGTTGCTGATTTCATGTCATCCAGAAAGGGGAAATATCAGTACAGAAGGTATCATGAGCAGTGTTTGTTTTGCTTAGGTGGTTCCCACAACCGTACGTCCTGAGTGATTTGCCAAGCTTTCATTCCTAAGACATTGCATAGCTGGCTTTCTTCCTTAGTTATTTATGGCTTAAACTGTTGGCTATAGACACTATGGAAGGATCTTCCCAGCTCGAGGGGTCAGCCATCTGCAAAGAAAAAGACCAAGAAAGTTTGGTTAGATTCTTCTGCTGTACCACCTCAACCAGATGTCTCTCTTGAGGCTAGTGAAAGCCCACAAGATTGACTGGTTTCCTTGTTGGATTCCTCTGCCACAACTGCTTCTGAGGCTGGCATGGATCTGACTTCATGCACATTCATGGAGGCCTTGTAGATGTCCACCTCAGATGTATAGGGGAACTGTGGCTGATAATTACTGAAGGGCCTAGGGATGTTCCTCAGATATTAGTAAGGGAAGAGATTTAGACTACAATTATAGAATGTTCTCAGGGGTCAGAGCATCCTAAGGTGTTTAAGGCTGATGTCCCTCTCAAAAAGAAGCAGAAAACTAAGTAAATTTCTCCTGCTCCTAAAGATCCTCAGAATGACTGGCAAAACGTCACTCAAGGGTTGCTTAATGCCCTTATGGCTCTAAAGCCTCCACAGAGAGTTTCTGTTTCTGCTCCTCCTTTTTTTTTCTAAACACCTTTACTGAATTATCACTTGTGACATAGAAAAAATTACATTTATATGAAAACAATCAAACTGTACTAACAAGTTCACATTTACAAACCTTATACTTCACATATATTGCTATGGGTCTACTTCATATGATTGAAATTTCAGTTGACCGACATTCATTTGAGTGAGACCATATAACCTAAAGTTCATAACACTGAAAACTCACTTGACTGAAACTCACAACACTGACACCATACAATGTTACTTTATAGATATACTATTCTGTATCTTCTTCTTCTTCTTTTGGTTGCTCCCGTTAGGGGTCACCACAGCAGATCAACTGTTTCCATTTCTTCCTGTCCTCTGCATCTTGCTCTGTCACACCAGCACCTGCATGTCCTCTCTCACCACATCCATAAACCTTATTTTAGGCCTCCCTCTTTTCCTGTTACCTGACAGCTTCATCCTTAGCATCTTTTTCCCAATATACTCTGCATCCCTCCTCAGCACATGTCCAAACCAACGTAATCTTGCCTCTCTGGCTTTGTCTCCAAACCTTCCAACCTGGGCTGACCCTCTAATATACTTATTCCTAATCCTGTCCATCCTCGTCACACCCAGTGCAAATCTTACCATCTTCAACTCTGCCACATCAAGCTCTGACTCCTGCCTTTTTGTCAATGCCACTGTCTCCAACCCATATAACATAGCCAGTCTCACTACCCTCTTGTAGACCTTCCCTTTCACTCTTACTGGTACTCGTCTGTCACAAATCACTCCTGACACTCTTCTCCACCCACTCCATCCTGCCTGTACTCTCCTCTTCACCTCTCTTTCACACTCACCATTACTCTGTACTGTTGATCCCAAGTACTTAAACTCATCCACCTTCGCCACCGCTACACCCTGCATCCTCACCATTCCTCTATCCTCCCTCTCATTCACACAGATATAGTCTGTCTTAGTCCTGCTGACCGTCATTCCTCTTCTCTCTAGAGCATATCTCCACTTCTCCAGGGTCTCCTCCACCTGTTCCCTACTCTCACTACAGATGACAATGTCATCTGCAAACATCCTAGTCCACGGGGACTCCTGTCTGATCTCGTCTGTCAACCTGTCCATCACCATTGCAAATAAGAAAGGGCTCAGAGCTGATCCTTGATGTAATCCCACCTCCACCTTAAACACATCTGTCACTCCCACTGCAGACCTCACCGCTGTCACACTACCCTCGTACATATCCTGTACCACTCTTACATACTTCTCTGACACTCCCGACTTCCTCATATAATACCACAACTCCTCTCTAGGCACCCTGTCATATGCTTTCTCTAAATCCACAAAGACACAATGCAACTCCTTCTGACCTTCTCTGTACTTCTCCATCAACACTTTCAGAGCAAACATCGCATCTGTAGGGCTCTTTCCTGGCATGAAACCATACTGCTGATCACTAATCACCTCCCTTCTTAACATAGCTTCCACTATACTATTCTGTATGATAATTGTTATTCTCATTAAAGATTTGCATCCAAAATCCAAGTCTCTCCTTGTTGCTTGAGCTTCTCCCATTTCATGATCATCTCTTTTCACTTTGAATTATAATTTTCTCCTTGTGCTATGTATAGGGCCTTAACTACTGTGTAGCTCTGAAATACCTCTTCAAATTGGGTAATCCCAGTCCGCCTGTTCTACTGGAAGGATCAGCTTATCCCACTTGATTCTTGCCATCTTCCCCTCCCAGATAAAGTCCTTCAGCCCTTTATTAATTGCTGTACACATCTATCTTCTCCTCTGGTTGATAAAAATATGCCTGACCTGTGTATAAGACTAATTGGACTAAAAATATTTTAGCTGCTTGTATCTTACTATCCATATCTACATAACAAAGCTTCCATTTTCTCAGTTTTTTTTTTTACTATCTTTTGATTAGTCTCTTCCAACATATCCTCAGCAGCCACACCATAATCATTTTTAATCCATATTCCTAAAAACTTCATTTTATCACGTCCCTATAAATATGGACAATTCATATGTGGGTGCATAATTTACCGCTGTAGCTTTTGTTTTAGCTTCATTAATTTTGTATCCCAAGAGCTGAAATGGTCTCAGAATGTTCCACAACACTGTAAAGTCTCTCTCTCTGGTTTTGTCAGGTATAAAATAATATCATCTGCAAATAGAGGCAGCTTTCTTGACTAGCATACTAATTATATCCTTGAATTTCTGAGTCCCTTATTTTCTTTGCCAATGGTTCTAAATATAATGCAAATAACAAAGGGGAAAGAGGCCATCCCTGCCTGGTTCCTCTGCTCAAGCAGAAATTATCAAAGAGGACCCCACCCACTTTAATTTTCACCTCTGATCCCTCATATATCCTCCTAATCAACCTTATAATTTTTTTCTAGGAAATGCAAATGCTTCCATTGGCCTGCTTGTAAAGTCCCAGCTTAATCTATCAAATTAATTATCTGCATCAAGACCCACCAACAACAGTGATATTTTCTTACATTCTGCTTCCCTTTGGATCATCAATGTTCTGTTAATGTTGTCAAATATTTGCCTCCCCTCCACAAAACCACACTACTCCATATCTCTCAATTTTGTTATTACTTTTGTTATTCTTTTAGCCATGGTAGACAGAAACACTTTTTAATCATGGTTTAGTATTGAAATGGGCCTGTATGAAGCTGAATTTGATGGATCTTTACCCTCTTTAGGTATTACAGCTACTACTGCTTTCTTCCAGGATGTTGGTATTTCTCCCCCTGTTAAAATACTGTTAAACAAAACCTTCCAGATCTTTATCAGTTTTTTCCCTCCTAGATTCCAAACTTCCACAGGAATACCATCTATTTCTGGGGACCTTCCTATAGATTGGTTATACATCACAGTTTTATATCTCATCTCCTCCTATCCTGTTAGTAACTGAACCTTATCTACTGACCATGGCATATTTAATTCTTTCATAAATATTTCCATGTGTATTTTTCTTGATTTCCATATTTCTCTGCTTTATGCAGACTTTCATAGAATTTCTAAAATATTTATAATAAATCTACAGGATCTCTTGTTAACTTTCTATGTTATGGGCTTCTTAACCTTGGCAACAGCCCTTTTTACTTTCTGTTGCTTGCGTTGTCGCGCTAAAAGTTTGTGTTCTAGAGTTATTATAAAAAAAACAGTTCCTTAACAGCAGTCTTACTAAACTCACACATATTATTGAGGTAATGTCTTATTTTCTGCTTAGCATTCTGCATTTGATCCTCCTCATGTTTTGTGAGATTCCCCCTGTTCTGCAACACTTTAACATTTGTCAGTCCCTCTAAAGAATTCTTGTTAATTCTTCTTTCTTTTATTTCCATGCTATATCTGACTCCCTAGCTATATTTTCAGAAGTAATTGCTATCCTAACAGCTCCTGAATAATCTCCACTATACATTCCTTAAATTCCTCTCTTGTCAGCAAATAGGTGGGAAAGCACCAGTTGCTTATTTTTATTTCATTATCCTGTGTTTTTATTTTAGTTATTATTGGCACATGATATGAAATAGTTATGGGGTGCATATCAAGACCTTTAGTTAAATGAACATGTTCCTGTGAAATGTAAATTCTGCCCAGCCCAGCCCAGTTTTTATATCTTGGAGAATGTTGTGTCTTTCAGCTTTTCCCGGTTAGGGGGTCGCCACAGTGGAACTCCGGTCCGCTAATGATTTGCAGTAGATTTTTACGTGCTGAGTTGCTGGCCGTGACGCACAACCTTCAATGAAGGTGCGCCAATTCATGCATGTCTCCACACAGAAGATGCTCTAGCTGAGAATCGAACAGGACACTATCTTACTGTGAGGCGACAACGCTACCGCAGCACCACCTCCGCAGTAATTTTGATGTAAGATAGTTTTTATATCTTGGAGAATATGTAAATTCACTCCAAGCTCCTATTACTGAATTCACATCCTCCATGCCAAATATTTTCATAAATTTCTTCAAAAGTGTACCCTCCTTTGTTATACTTTCCCTTCTGGGCCCCAGATGCATCTTCACTGCTGCAAATCAAATTCCAATCCTCATCTGTAAGTAATAGTATGTGCTTCAAACTGATTACTCCCCCATAATTTTCTTAAGTTCTATTATAGCAGTTTTAGGTGGAATATAAATACATGCTAGTGTAATCCTCCTCCCTTGCTAGTAGCCCCTTAGCACTATAAATCTGCCATTACTGTTTTTATCCTCTTTTAATACTATTGGAGCTCCTCTTGCAGTTAGTGTAAGTATGTCTCTTTTCCTTCATCCCAGATATTCCACTGAATAACCATCCTGAAAACCTTTATCAAATTCACATGTTCAGTTCCTTTCCAAGTGTGTCTCCTGTAATATAACCATTTGCACTCTACATTTTCAATATAGTTTACTGTTCTTTTTTTTATCTGTGAGACCACTGACATTTAAAGTCATTAGAGAAAGCATCATTGTATTAAAAAGTTATTCCCACCTTTTATGCATAACACCATTTTTAAATGTCTAGTTCCAGATTTTGTGTTACATGCATACATTGTTTGGCAGGTTGAACTTTTATATATAGTTGTTTCTCATCATATCCATTTGAGCATATGTCACATCTTACAAAACTTTTTTCTTTTGTTGAAAGCATTCAAACAGAAAAAAACTCCTAAAACCTATTAATTTAATACCAATATTCAAAACTATATACATCTTCAAATATTGAAGTTTTATCCTCCTAATAGGAACAAATATCCCAAACTGATAACCACACTCATAGACTTGAGTTAACCTAAAAGAAAGGTTATCCATGCTAAGACACATGGTGCAAGCTGTGCTTGTACTAAGTGCTGACTGGTTTTGTCTTATCTTTATAGCACTCCCAGCTGTAGAAAACCCCTGAATGCTTTCAGAGAGCATTATCTCCTAGCCAGTTTCTGTATTTCCCCCCAGCCAATCACTCTTCACCAGACTGTAATCAATTTCTCTTTATCAGATTGTCTCCATAGAGACATAAGAACCAGACAGCCAATTTCTTGTTATCAGATTGTCTTCATGGAGACATGAGAACCAGACAATCAATTTCTCTTTATCAGATTGTTTCCATGGAAACATGCGGGACAGATACAGAATTGCTACTAAGCATGCATTTATTACCTAGAAAAAAACTCCTAATATTTTAATTTACTTGCTTTCTCTTAAAACGTGTTACTAAATCTATCTAAGGTCCTTAATCCAGTCATTCCACCATACTAGAATGAGAAAAAACATATTCATTTTTCTTTTGTCAAGCTGTTTTTAACTAGGCTTTTTTTTTTTTTACATTGCAGTGCCTACTTTTCTTAA
Source organism: Protopterus annectens (assembly GCF_019279795.1). Classification (NCBI taxonomy): domain Eukaryota; kingdom Metazoa; phylum Chordata; order Ceratodontiformes; family Protopteridae; genus Protopterus; species Protopterus annectens. The sequence goes on from NC_056745.1 coordinate 1,178,892,448, forward strand.
AACTGAACAAGAAGAAAGAGAGAAGAGAGCAAGAAAGGGAAAAAAGAGCAGCAGCACCTATTTACAATCATTGTTACACTTAAAAATAACTGAGAATGCATTACTTTATAACATGCAAAAAAAAAAAACACCAGAAAAATAGTACTATTAAGAAGAAAAAATGTCCTTGCTTACAGTTACCTTTCTCCCTTCTCTTCCCCTCCCCAAAGCATGTTCTGAACATCAATGACATGAAGTAGGGCATATACTTTATAGAGCCCCCCACAAATTCTGAAAAAGTCCAATATTTCCAGATTTTCTGCTCTGCCATGTTTTACCAATATAATTTGTGCATTGTAATCCCAGATTACGTTACTGGTTTCATTACTGTTAATCTCCATCTCCCAAAGACCTTCTCTGCTTCATTACCAACATACTCCTATTTCTTCTAGTCAACTCTTGTGGTCCCTTCCTTCTGTCCAACATTTTCCATTGAAGTAGTGGTAAAGATTTCACAGGTATAGTCTCTCTGTGGTCTTTAGTAACAGAAGCACAGGAAGCAGAATCTGTTTCCATTTCACAGCTCACTTTTTGTTGGACAAACTTTGGTATTTCCTTATGTACTTCATTAAAAATGATTTTGTCCCTCCAGGGAAGAATACCTTGAAGACAGCTGGATACAGCAGTTTGAATCTAACACCTGCATCTCGATCCTCCCTGAAGAGTGGAATGAATGTACTCCTCTTCTGTCTGGTGCACAATGAGTAATCATTCTCCACAAATATTCTGCTGTCTCCCACTTTTAGTATTTTGTCATTCTGACACCATTTTGTCAGAATCAACTCCTTTTGCTTTTAGGATTGCGTCTTTACTATTAAAGGTCTAGGTTGCTTTCTCATAACCGGTTTGGAGTATACACAATGCGCCCTTTCAACTCCTGCTGTGGAATACAGTCCAGTTGCTTATTTGTGCTTTCATAAATTTAATGCAGTCTGTTTCTTCCAGCTTCTCTGGTATAGCTGAAAATCTCATGTTTTCCTTACATGCTCTGTCCTCTAATTCTATTATTTTTTTTGAAACATCTCTTCCTGAACAGTCTTATGTTCAGCCATCTTTTTCTTCATTTCACCTTCAGATTTTTGCAGCTTTATCACCTCACCTGAATATCTGTTTAAAGCTTATTCCATTTTTTCCAGCCTTTTGTTGTTTGTGATAATATACTGCATTAGTGTTTCAACTATTTTAACCAGATCTGTGTGCAGCTGTCATATCTTCCTGTAGGTTACTGGAAGTCATGTCTGGAGGTTGTATTGCTTTTTGCTGAACAGCTGCAAAACTTTCCATAGTCAGTGTTTCTTCCTCACATTTTGTACCTGATTTATTTCCAGGTGCTCTGTATTTCTTTTTTCCTGGCATCCAGGCAGTACACTTAACTAGCCAGTTACTGGAATTTACCCATAAACATAAAAGTCCACTGTCCTTCTCTGTTTTTACACTGGGAGATCTAGAGTGAAGCAGTTACTGAATGTGCAGCTATCTTGGAAGTTGAGATTTTTCAAATTTATGTTGTATAAAGAATATTCTGCATCCTTCTTATAGGACTTTCACATTTGTTCCTGCTCCTTGGTTTTTTTTTTTTTTTACCCCTCTTAAGATGCCTAGGGAGCACGATTCCTCTGATGATGCTACAGATTCTGATGAAGAATCCCTTACTTATTCTTCTCAAACTCCTTCTCCCTTACATTATGGTTCTAAGGAAGGACTCTGTCAGTCCTGTCTCTCCTTTTGAGGAGATTTCTTTGGGTAATATTATTTCCAGAATGATGGAATTTTTCAAATGGGACTGTGCTCAGGTGTTGAATGTTCAGAAGAGGTACTACGATCATCTGTAAATGTAGTCTGCCAGACCCTCTGCATTTCCTCTTGTTCTAACTGCCTTGCTGGATGCATTTTCTATTGCTTCTCAGGCTCCTGATTCCCAGTCCGCTGCTCCTAAAAAACCTGATAGGTTTTATAAAGTGCCTGATGAGTGCAAGTTTCTTTGTAAGTGCCCCTCCGCGGATCCTTCTGCGGTATCAGTTGCCTCTGACAAGCCCTCCAAATTGTTGCCTTCTACAAAATTGTTTCCTTCTGACAAGGACAGCAGAACCATGGGGAGGTATACTTCTGCTACCCTGGCTTTTAGAGCTGTGAACTATAAAACACACACAACCAGTTATGTTTTGGAGCTTCTCTCTCAGACCTGTCAGGCTGTTTCAGATCTTCTTGATTCTGAGAGTAAGGCCTTTTTCTTTCCTTGCTAGGGACATTTTCTCAAGTTGCTTGCCATTCCAATAAATGCAGCTATGATACAGCTGATGCCTCCTCTAGGTCTGCTCCTTTTGGATCTTTTTTGAGGAGGTATTTCTGGCTCAGACCTTTGCCTGAAGTTATCAAGGTTAAACTGACGAATGCTCCTCTGGATAATAAGCATTTGTTTGGTGATGTTGCTGCACAGTTTGAGTCCATGCAAGAAAAAGGTAAGGGTTTACAGGATTTGAAGCATTTTTTTGTTTCACCTGTTCCCAAATTTCAAGAGAATCACCCCAGCAGGACTGCCTTTGTTAATAGACAGTATTGCCCCCCCCCCAGGTTAAAATAATGGTAGAAGAGTGCCTCCTGCTAAGGCTACCCAAATTCCTCCTACTCAGAAGTCTCCTTTTCCTGATAAACCAGGTGCTTTATGACTATCCTTGCCCTGTTATTCTCAGTCACATTTCTTTTTCTATGCATCTTTCCCCTGTCCCTTCCTGTCTGGTAAAATGTCACCCAGGACTCCTGGGTTCTTTCAGTAATTTGCCAGGATTATTACATGGTTTGGAAAGCCCCCTCCCTTTTTGGCATTTCTCAGCCTCCTCAGGACCAAATGCCCTTTTTTCCAGAGGTGCTTCACAAACTATTGTCTCAAGTAACAATTCAAGAGGTTTCAACTCCTCAGAAGGGGTAGGGGGTTTACTCCAGCATGTTCTTGGCTATCAGGAAAGAAGGCACCTGGAAACCCATTCTGGATCTTTCTCATCTGAACTTTTTTTTGAAGGTAACTTCCTTTCTGATGCTATCCCTTCAAACCTTGTTTCCTCTTCTACTTGTACACCTTTTCTAGTTTTCCTGGATTTCAATGATGCTCATCTACACATTCCCATTCATCCCCCTTTCAGGAAGTATTTATGTTTCTCTATTGCTTCCTGGCAGTTTCAGTTCTCTACTGCCTCAAGGGTCTTCACCAAATGCATCTCTCGTATTGCTTTTTGCAAGATGAGAGGAATACAGGTCTTTCATTACCTGGACGACCTGCTCATTCAGGCTTTCTCTACAGAGATTTTACTTCAGCATCTACACTTTGCTATTTCTCTCCTGCAAAGCCTGGGGTTTACTGTAAATTTCCAAAAATCATCCCTGTATGCTTCTCAGGATCACGTTTTTCTAGAGAGCAGGCTGTAGACTGTTCCAATACTGGCATCCCTGCCTCCTCCCAAGGCTTTAACTTTGACTGCTGTCTTTCAATCCCTTCTTCCGCTGCCTTCACTTACCACCAGAGAATGTCTGACAGCACTGAGTTACAATGCTTCCACCTTTTCTATGCTTCCTGTGGCCATGCTGCACATGAAAATACTCCAGTGGTTTCTAAAGTCAGTTTGGCTTCAACATTCTTATTCTTTACATTTTCTAGACCCTCTTCTTCCATGCCTCAAGCTGGAACTTCAGTTGTGGAGTCATCAGCTGTCCATCAATCCAGGGCTTCCTTTTCAACCTCTAATCCCCTCTCAGGAACTCTTCACAGATGCCTCAGATATGGGATTGGGCCTCCTTCAATCCTCTGAAAGTGCAGGGCCTTTGGTCTTTTCGTCAAAAGACTGACCACATCAGTGTCAAAGAGATGAGACATCTTCTTCTGGCTCTTCAGGCTTTTCATTTTCTTTTCCTTCCAGACCCCCTCAAAATTCTCATGGACTATACCACAGTGATGTCATATATCAACATGCAAGGGAAGACAAATATTTATCTCTTGTGCAGACTAGCTATTTCACTTTGGGATCTAGCTATCCAGTATCAGGTTATGCTTCAGGCAGTTTACATTTCCTTGGATCAGAACATAGTGGCAGATTATCTGAGCAGGTCCATAAGACAATCCCATGAGTGGACGCTTCACATGGATGTGTTTCTGGACATTGTCCACCAGTGGGATACTCAAGTAGATATGTTTGCCTCCCCTCTGAACAGATGACTTCCTCTCTTTTGCACCAGAGTCCCATGTTCTCTGGCCTGGAAGGTGAACGCCATCTCTCTTTCTTGGAAGGGGATGTTTCTTTATGCTTTCCCTCCCCTTCCTCACATTCCGAAGGTCCTGTTTAAGATAAAACAGGATGCTCCCAAAATCTTGCTGATGATTCCCTTTTGGCCAATACAGCACTTGTTCTCTCTTCTGCATTTAGCCAAGGAAAATCATCACAAGTTACCTCACAGGGTGGACCTACTCACATAAGATAAGGGGTCTCTCATCCATCCCCACCTGTCCACTCTTCATTTGACATAAGGTTTTGATCTCCTTCAGACACCTTTTTTTTCTGAGGACGTGCTTCGGGTCCTGTAGGAGGGCATGAAACCCACCGTCTCATTTATTCAGAGCTTCCTTGTGCGTTCTACATAGGCAAGACCATCAGGAAGTTACATGACAGAATTCTGGAGCACAATAGGGATATAAGAAAAAGAAAAGAGACTAGTGCTTTATACATGTACACTAGAGAATGCAATAAATATAAAAAATGTATAATTTTTGTGATAGACAAAACAAAAGCAGGAATGAGAGGGGTTGACCCTGAATTAGAACTTTTAAACAAAGAGAATGGCAACTTAGATTAAATGCCAAAGAGAAGCCAGGCATTAATGACAATACATCTCTGTTGTGTGTTCTAAAAAGGAGAGTAAAAGATGTTTGATTTTTTTATATGAAGTTTACTCCTGATGGATATGTTTTATCTGGTTTAAAGTGTTCATGATCTACCTTTTGCAAAGATTTGTTTCATTTACCATTTTATAGTAGGCTAAAGTTGCATTCCAGATATTTTATTTTTAACTTTTAACTGTTTTAACATTTTTACTATTTATTAGATATTTTATTCTTCATATTACATAATTTGACATGACAGGAAATGATGTAATGATTGACTTTAAGATCTGGTGCTATTTAAATAGAGCTTAAAGATGTTTTCACTGAATCTGATGATGCCTTAATATTTTATCAGGCGAAAGCGCTTAGTCTGTGAAATTTGTATGTTAATTTATTTCATATTTTTATAGTGTGGATACATTAAAGTGAGTGGTTTTTTGTACCACAGGCAGTGGTTTTCTTATTTGTCTGTGTTTTAAGTTGTCTGTGTGGTGGTTTGAAGCAGCTATACTTCCTATTTATATGTGCACCCCGAACAGACACCAGCCTGGTTAACAATGGAAAAAACAATGCTCCTCCTTAAGAGTGAACCTGCAACCTACCCTAAAAATTATAAACCAATAACTTGACTTCTGACAACATAAATACTATACACTGGCATTAATACCGACAGAGTTTATAGTCATTAAGAAGAAAACTAAATTATGGCAATAGAACAAAAGGGTAATAAAAGAAAGTCATATGGAACAAAGAAGCTTTTGTTGTTAAAGTCATAGTGGAGAACTGTAAAAAGGGGAAGCATGTAAGTATGGCATGGATATACCACAAAAAAGCATTTGACAGTATCCCACATTTATGGATGAGTGCTTAAAAATGTGTAAGATACACCCTACACTGATAAACTACATCACAGCAACCATGAAACAGTGGCAAACCACTTTGCAGTTAAGCCATGATAAAGGACAAATTATTATTCCAGGGATAAAACTCCAAAGGGGGATATTCCAGGGTGACTCTGTCACTGCTTCTCTTTTGCCTTGCCTTTAACCCATTAAGCTGTCTGCTTAACAGATTAGGTCATGGCTATAATTTGTAAAGACTTCTCATCCTCACTTTGTCGATGATTTAAAACTGTATAGCACATCCGATGAGGAACTGAAAGCACAACTGCAAGTAGTCAAAACTTTTTCAGATGATATAAGAATGCCATTTGGTCTTGATAAATGTGAAAAAGCAACCTTTAAAGCAGGAAAGCTGGAGCACCAAGAAAACATTAGGTTGGAACAAGAATGTGATATAAAAAAAACTTGAGCAAGAGGGAGTGTATAAATATTTGGGAATTAAAGGATGAACAAATTTGAATAAAACTCAGTAAGGAACATTTTAAAAGACTTAAATTAATCCTAAAAATAGTGTTGACATCTAGGAACAAAGCTCAGGCTATAAATAAATTTGCTCTTCCTGTCCTAACTTACAGTTTTGGAGTGATTGACTGGCCCCAAAAGGTGTTGAACAGATTAGGCAGGAAAACAAGAAGAGGATGCTTCATGCTTATCAAATGATTTATAAAAAATCAGTGTATACCAAGATTATACATTCCCCATTCCAAAGGACCTATGGCCTTCCTTGAAATTGATTTCCTGTACAGATCTACAATCATGGGACAGCATACATATCTGCTGACCTCACAATACCCAAACATAGTGACATGTTTTGAAACATGAGGAGAATAAATCTAACATCTAAGATGATTTCTCTTCTTAGTTTAGCAGAAGCATATCAGTGTCACGTGGGAATGGAAATTAAACCAGAGGTAGATAAAAATCAAGCAGCAACTGAATGTGCCAAAAACAAAAGAAATAATATAAGATGAAGGATCAGATGAGAAGGCAAGAAATGTGGAAAATGCATAAATATAGTTGCCAAGTATAGAAAACTCCTGTAACAGCCTCATGTTGATCAGTTTTGTAAAACAGAATTGGAAAGAGTTGCACACCTTGTTGCTGGTTGTGAAACACTAATGGCAGAAGGACTGTATACTGAAAGCCATAATAATGTGGCAAGACTGTTCCACTGGGGATTGTGCAAACATTATAATATTGAAGTAGCTGAAAAAGACTTGCACCACACCACACTCATCACATAGTCCCTCAAAACCTACACCACCAAAACACACACCTACATTTGCGGAGGCCCTCAGTAAAAATCTGCCCAAACAACCGAGACCTCCAAAACAGAAATGTAAGCAACCTCCACCCCCCAACACAACCCAAATGACACGTAGCCCACATACTCAGTGTGCCACTCAACTACAGCCCATAAGGCATAATGTACCCAACACTCTAGTCACAGGTGACTCTATAGTCAGGCACACTGATGTTCCACTCACCAGGCTAAACAAGGAAAACGTTACTAACGGCTGCCTGTCGGGTGCCAGGATCCGCTACATAACGCATGCACTCAGGTCACTCCTCAACAAGTACAAATATGACTCTGTCATTGTCCATGTTGGTGTGAATGACCTGAGACATACCTCCCTGGACTACATGAAAAGAGACATGGAGGAGCTCTCCGATCTTGTATCCCAGGCAGTTATGACCCTAGCCCTGAGTAGCATCCTGCCATCACCCAGAATGATACCATAGTACAAGGACAAAGTTATTGACTTTAACAATTGGCTAAGCTTCTGGTGTCATTCTAAGGGAATCCAGTATCTGCTTGGGATGACAAGATCGACAGACCAGAGATGGCCTGCACCTGTCGCCCTTGGGATTCTGGATACTGGCAAAGGGTCTTGTCATCCCTATAGTGCCTTTTTTAGGTAAGGTTCAAATAACAAATTCACCACCTTAACAGGTACAAGCAAGCAAAATCTGAGGGTAATGCTACTCAATGCTAGAAGTCTAAACCTCAAAATGCACTCACTCGAGGCACTCCTTAAAATGGAGAACATTGACATCTGTGCAGTGACAGAGACTTGGTTCAAAGCTCCAGAGAGCACCCCTGCATTACCACGCTATAATTCATATCACACCTTTCGGCCACCAAACCTGGACCGAAACACTAAAGGTGGGAGCGTGTCCATATTCATTAAGGATATCCACACCTCCAAGCTAGTTGCTCAGCATAATGCATCCGAGATTATCCAAGTTCAACTAACTCTGGGCAAAACCGCAATCCAGATTGTAGCTTGCTACAGACCCCCCAACATGCCCCAGGATTCCCACTCCTCTTTTCTTGAAACACTGGAAAATATTAAGGTACAACCTAACACTCTAATAATGGGTGATTTCAACTACCCAACCATTAACTGGGAAAACTACTCGTGTACCAACTCTTTTGCTTAACGTTTTCTGGAAATCATCAATTCCAACACCTTGGATCAACTTATCCACACCCCCACCAGGGGCAGCAATATCCTAGACCTGGTCATCACCAACATGGGTGACCGGTGTTCCACACCAGAGGTCAGCTCCTCGTTGGTCAGATCTGACCACAAGCTAATCACCCTAGGCATCCACATCCTGCTCCCACCCCCCATTAGGAAAACAACCATAAAAAATTTCTCCAAAGTCAACTTCACACTTCTTAAGACAGAAGAGGCAAACTTCACGACACCAATGCAGATGGACAATAGAGGTACGACTGCTGAATCCTACACAAATGCACTTCATAAGCACTTACACGAGTGCATGGATCATGCTATCCCTAACAGAACCAAGATGCTATCCTCCAAAAACAGGAAGGCAATCTGGTAGTCTTCTGCCATAAACAAACTCTACAACAGAAGAAAGAAACTGTTGCAAAAAGGAGTAAAATCCCATGATTGGAGGAACTCCCTGGTCAGCCTCAGGAAGAAGCTGAGATACCTCATAAAATCCCACAAAGCATTCTATAGCTATGTCAACAATCTCAATGGCAACACTCAGATCTGCTCTGAGTTACAGCACAATGACACTAAATATACAGAACCAACTGATATTGCCAACATCCTGGCAGATGGTTCAGTGCTAACTTTACCCCCTTTCACCCCTTAAAGGGCCCATCTTTATACTGAAAGAATGCAAAGTTCCTGTAATCATGGCTGCACAGGTAAAACCCTCACTCTCCAAAGCCAAGATCACAGCATCCATGGGACCTGACAACATCCCAAGCTGCCTTCTACATGAACTACAGAATGAACTGGCACCCCACCTAAGTACCATGTTTAATCATAGCCTCACCTCAGGCTTTGTGCCCATTGAATGGTGCACCGTGACGGTTATCCCACTCCACAAAGGGGGGGGGGCCACAACAGACCCCGGGAACTACAGTCCCATTAGCCTGACGAGCCTGATCTGCAAGGCCATGGAACGTATCATCATGGAACTCATAAACAAAGACATTGGAGATCTCCAAACTCTGGACCCCACACAGTTTGGGTTTGTAAAAGGCAGATCATGTCTCCTAAACCTGATAGACTTCTTTGAAGTAGTCACCAAAGCCATAGATGAGGGTAAGGTGGTTCAGACAGCCTATCTAGATCTTGCCAAGGCATTCAACACTATCCCCCACTCTGGAATTATAGATAAACTCACTAAACTAGGTGTAAATCCCTATGTCACAAGATGGGTTGCCAACTGGCTTACTGACAGAACCCACACTGTAAAAGTAGCAGACTCCAAATCAGACTTCAGACCAGTGACAAGTGGAGTACCACAGGGTTCAGTCCTGGGCCCTCTCCTGTTTGGTAGCCTGTACTTCAGAGAAGTAGATAACACAGGTCTTTGGCTAACTAAATTCACAGATGAATGCAAACTAGTCTACTTAACACCGAAAGTGTGATAAGAGACCTTGGGGCACAGGTGCACAGTAGTCTCTCCTTTGATAATCACATCACCACAGTGGTCAGGAAATCCTTCTACGTGGCACACATCATCACAAAAGGTTTCTCATCCAGAAAAAAAGAGGTCATTGTTCCCGTCTACTCATCACTCATTAGACCCATTATAGAGTACAACGCCCCTTTTGGTATGTACCTCACAAGACATCTACAACAACTGGAAAGGCCGCAAAAATGCCCCACAAAGAGGACTACTGATTACTAGCCTCAAACAGATGCTTTACACAGACCGTCTCAAAAAACTCCAGCTTTACTCAGTCACATATTGCCTACTCAGGGGCGACCTCTGCCTAACATACAAAGCTATGTCAAACCCAGAGCTGTTGGACATACTCCACTTAAAGAAATCCCAATCCCTCCAAGCTACACGCTCTAGGGACCTAAACCTTGTCACCACAATAAACAGAACATGCTGGAGGGATAGATTCCTGTACCAGAGACTTCCCATACTCTGGAACAGACTACCTGTCTATGTCAAACAGAGCTCCTCATTTGCACTCTTCAAGAAAAATCTTGATGATTGGATGGGTAATAGGAAATTCACCCCAGGGATTACTTCTGTGGTCCTGATTGACAGGGGCACAGAAAAATAATTTTCTTGGGTGGCGAAAGCCAGGGTACCTTTTTGGCTAGGCTTGTATAGGCCCTAGGGCAATAGCCTAGTTCCTACCTATGAACCTAAGACTGGAAACATGAGCAGTAAAGCATCATAGAAAATAATGAAGTCTATGTCACATGGGATCACGCATTACCAACAGTTCAAAGATAGATGTAAGAAAACCAGATATAATGGTCCATGAAAAGACAAAAGTAGCATTGATCAATGAAATTGCTACACCCAGTGACTACAGTGTGTTGCATACAGAGACACAAAGTCAAAATATCAGGATTTGCAGGCAGAAATGAGAGCAATGTGGAAGAAAGATACCCAGACTGTTACAATAGTAGTAGGAGCGTGTCTTATAAAAAAGAATCCACAATCCTATTTAGATATGTTACCGATACATGTAACTCCGTATGAGTTGCCGAAGGAGTCATTACTGGGCACATTGCGTTTGCTGCGAAGAGCACTTCTTGCTGACATCAAAGATTGAAACAATACTAATTTCATGAACTTTAATCATACTTTGACTTAGGAATGGGGTCCATTCCCATCATGGTATTAGAAACCCAAAAGACTTGGAGAAATTAAAAATAGGGATTAACCCATAGAACACACTACTGTCAGAATTGGTGACTCCACCTCCACCAGTAGACCCGTCGCCAGTGGAATACCATGGAGGTCTGTGCTGGGCCCCCTACTGTGTGGCATCTATTTCTCAGCAGTTCAGGCCAAAGTAGATGGCATTTGGCTCACCAAGTTCACTGATGACTGCAAACCAGGAGCAATCATAGAGTCCCCCAACATTGTCAACATATTACAAGAAGGGCTAACACAAATGATTGATGTCAAAGCCGTGGTCTAAAACTAAATGCAAAGAAAATGAGTTATTTTTCCCTCTGGCAAAACAGAATTCCCTACAAATTACAATATTCACAGCATCCCCCTGAGTTCCAACCCAGTGGTGTGAGACTTGGGAATACAGGTTGACAGCAATCTGAACTTTGACCACCAAGTTTCCTCAGTAGTAAGGAAAGCCTTCTGTGTAGAGCACCTCATAAGCAACGGCATAGCATCCACTTCAAGGGATGTTATAACTTCACTGTACTCAACCCTCATCAGACCACTAATAGAGTATAATACACCCTTTTGCATGTATCTCATCAGACACCTGCAGCAGATGGAGGGACTTGAGGTTTCTCACTAAGACAGTACAAGGACTCCAAACCATGACCTACATGGACAGACTGAATGCCCTGTCACTTTACTCTGTATCTTATAGGCTGCTGAGAGGTAACCTGTGCCTGGCCTATGTGGCAATCATTAACACTGCCCTAATGGAAATCATGCACATCAGCAAGTCAAATGGCACAGGAGCCACTTGCTCTAGGGATCTCAACCTAGCTTGTGACATTAACAGAACATGCTGGAGAGACAGATATGTCTAAAAACGCAAATAAAACAAGAACAAACTGAAATTCACTTAAAATCCGGGAAAAGCAAAACGAGTAGCACACCGGTAAAACAAGTAATTTAATCGTGTAAAGTGCTTTTCGTTTGTGCTATCGGCAAACTTCTTCAGACAGCCATTTACTCCTCAATATTAATATATCTACTTTGAGTTCACAAAACAATCAATTGACCAACAAGTGGCTTAACAACATTCTAGTACCATCCCTATAAAGATATCTAAAAAATGTATGCATAAAGCATGTATATATAAACACAAAATAGCTCAGCACTAATACTAAGCTTAAAAACTTATTCTTAAAAGCATACATTAAGTAAAGTATGTAATGCATACTAACTAAATTCAAATACTCATGTACAACAATAACTAAAAAATGTAATTACATTAAAGCACATGCCAAAAATTATCTCATTTACTATACATTATATTTGTTGGCAAACAACTTTAATAATGTGTATACATAATCAATGTATGTATACAAGTAAGCAAGTAAATCTTTACTTCATAAAAAACAACCTATATTTAAAATCACCTTTTAAGGCTCTTTAATTTTAAAACACTACTCAAGGTACAATTTTCATTTAACCCTGGTAGATTGTAAGCGTTAAGTCTGATCTGCCAGAATAGTTCTAATTCTTCCAATCGTAGTGGTGTAGGGCCACCCCTTTTGTCTTGTGTATCTTGGTCTATAACTAAGAATCTAAAATTATGTTCAGGGAATTCTAAAATGTGTTTGGCTAAGACATTGTCTTGTTTTTTCTTATTAATAGCATAAAGATGTTCATACATACGGTCATGGAGCCTCCTCTCTGTCTTGCCTATGTAAAATGCCAAACATCCTTGACACTGAGCCAGGTATACAACCATCCTAGAGTTACAATTAAGCCTACATCTTAACTTGTATTGGAAGCCATGCACTTGGAACCTGTTGGATTCAGTTACAAATTTGCAATAATTGCAGTTCTGACATTTATACATACCAACAGTCCTAACTTGTTTACATTTTTGTTGTTCAAACAATGATTAAAGATTCCTACCTTTCCTAAATGTACTATCTGGGTAATCTCCTAACTTGTTTAAAACTCCTGGGTTACTTGCAAATAAACCCCAATTTTTCCGCAAAATTCCTGTGCAATGATGACTTAAAACATTGTAGGTAGTAACAAACCTTGTTCCTATAGAATTAACAGGTAAAACAGAAACAATGCATCCAGTTTTATCTAGTTCAGGCTCCGGTGTAATATGATAACTTTTGTTGCCTAAGATGGGTTTATACATTCCTTTAGCTCGTTTATGATAAACTTCAGTGGTTAGTTCATTAATTAAACCTGATGGGTAACCTCAATGTGCAAACATTGTTTTCAACAGTTGACATTCCTCTTTAAAATCAGTCTCTGTGGTGACAATATGAGCTGCCCTCACTAATTGGCCCTTGATGACTGAGCGTTTCTGGTGAAAGGGGTGGCAACTAGAGAAGTGGAGAAAGGTGTTAGTGTGTGTTTCTTTCCTATGTATTTTAGCCTCATAGTTTTTTAAGGCAAAATTCTTACTTAAACTAATATCAAGATAAGCTATCCTGTTAGTATTGAATTTAGAAGTAAACCGAAGAAAGTTAGTAGAGGTATTAAAAATATTCACTAACATTTCACTAGATTCAACGCTACCATTAAGTAAAATAAAAATATCATCTAAGTAGCGGGTATAAAAAGCCATAAGGTTTTTAATACTAAGATTGTTGAACACATACTCAGACTCCCAGTGGGCCATGACTAAATTAGCTATACTTGCTCCACAGGGAGATTCCATCGCCACCCCAGTTTTCTGTAAATAAAAGTTGTCACCAAACATAAAAAAATTATTATACAATACAATTTCCAAAAGTTCGATCACTAGTGATGTTTCCTCTGAAGTGGCTCCATTCTTAATTAATACTTGAGCCACCCAGTCAACTCCAATATTGTGAGGTATGCATGTATAAAGATCTTTCACGTCTACAGTGAGGAAGTTGTAGTCTGGATGAAACTCCAGACTATCCAACTTCTCTAGGAATGACCATGAATCTTTACAAATTTGTTGCTCAGGTTTAAGAAATTTTTGTAAAATTGAATCAACTACCTTAGCACACGAGTAAGTAGGTGAACCACGTCCATCCACAAGTGGTCTCATAGTGGGTTACTCAAATCCTTATGGATTTTTGGTATGCCAAAGAGGTAAGGATATCTTGGAAATTGTGTGGACATATAATTAAATATGTTCTGTTCTATTCTCCCTTCAATAAACATATCTAAAATACTGTTCTTAATTATAGTATATGCATGATTAATTTCAGTTCGGGAGCTAAGTTCATATGAGGGGTCATCCAACAGATTTTCCATACGTTTAAAATAGTCTAGATTATCAAAAATTACCAAGCCCCCTCCCTTATCGGGCTTGCAGACATGGATGTCATGTAATTTGATAAATTACAGATAATCGTTCTCATCTTTCCAAGTTGGGTCGGTCGAATGAACCCTATTACTATGTTTAACATTGTGACAGATATCTAGCTCACACAATTGTTCAAAGACCTGAATTAGAGGATGGAGTGGAGGATTAAAAGTACTAGAAATCCTAAATTGATCATTGTGGGCTACTACTGCTTCGCCCCCCATCATTAAATTAAAGTTCAGTTTCCTAGTAAAAATTTTTAAATCAATAATAGTTCCTACTAAATCAAACTTCTGCATAGGGACATAAGTGCAGCCCTTAGAGAAAAAATCTACCATATCAGAAGTGATACAAACAGAGGAAAAGGTAACTTGTGCCTGGCCTATGAGGCAATCATTAACACTGCCCTAATGGAAATCATGCACATCAGCAAGTCAAATGGCACAGGAGCCACTTGCTCTAGGGATCTCAACCTAGCTTGTGACATTAACAGAACATGCTGGAGAGACAGATATGTCTCCCAGAGACTGCCGCTTCTCTGGAATAGACTTCCTAGTCATGTAAAACAGAGCTGTCATTGACCCCATTCAAATGCAACCTAGCTAACTGAATGGGAGACTGCATATTCAACCCTGGGGTGGCACCCATGTCCCTCATTGACAGGGTAGCTGGTGTTGAGCACAGGTCCATGAAAGTAGGGAGTCTTTGCAGGCTCACAACATTTTTATAGGATGTTTCAAAGGATGCCAAAGCACAGACCATTGTACTGCCAGGGTCCACTGAAGTATTCTCATGTGAAGCTGAGCTGTAGGTAACTGGGTAATCACTGCAGCCACTGAACCTTAGGCTTGAGGAACTAATCTTGGTGGAGGAGATGGATGCTCTAAAATCTGTCTGACATGCAATCTTAGGGTATGAATTCTGCTTTGGGGTAAAAACACAAACTGACTGATGGTGTTCAGGTGAGCGCCTATAAACTCCAAGACTTGAACTGGTTGAAGATGGAACTTGGAAAGACTGACTGTGATCCCTAGGAATGGGCACAACTGGAGTAAGTAATCCCTATCCTTCTCTTGGAGATGTTTGGTTGGTGTGGAAAGGAGGCAGTCATCTAAATAAGGAAACACTCTGAATCTGTGCAGTCTGAGATGAGCTGCCACCACTGCCGTGCATTTGGTGAACACCATGGGGGATGTGGTGAGACCAAAGGGGAGGGCTCTATAATGTAATGACTGGCCCCCAGCCGAAAGTGCAGATATCTTCAAGAGCACCTGTTTATTTTGATGTGATAGTATGCATCTTGGAGATGTATAGAGCACATCCAGTTGTTCTTCTGTAGAAGAGGCAGACTGGACTGAACTGTGACTGTCTAGAACTTGGAGTTCTTCACAAACTGATTTAGATAACTGAGATCCAGAAATGGTCTCAGGTCCACTGTTTTCTTTGGCACTAAAAAGAATCTTGAGTAAATTCTGAATCCTGATTGGCCTGGTGGGACCACCTGGATGAATTTTTTTCTAGCAGCTTTTGAATTTCTAGAGTTGCCAACATATTTTTTTTTTCTAGCAGCTTTTCAATTTCTAGAGTTGCCAACTCTCTCTGATTGGGTGTTTTGTGAGGGGATTTGTAAGAAAGAAATGAAATATCCTCTGGATATGATCCTTTGCACCCAAGACTCTCTTCTGATAGCTGTTTAGGTGCAAGGAGAAACACCCCTGACTGCCTCCAGAAAAGAAAGGTTGGACAACCTTTCAGGTTCCCCCTCTGCCATGAGGATGGCGTCTTCCATTATTATTTCCCCCTCCGATTTTTGGAAGAAAAATCCCCATGTGAGTTTTGAAAAGTGCCTTGAAATTTTTAGAACCACATTTTTTACCACTGCACTGATTCCTATAAAAAGATCTCTGTGGGGTCAAGAAATAGATTCCAACAGCAGACAAGATCTTCCATCTTGCTCACTGCAGGAAAGTGTGTCTGACTGTGGGCCCAAACAGGGACGATCCATGAAAAGGAGCATTGATGAATGAGGATTTAAAGGGCTCCGCAAAACCATGCATTTGCATCCAGGTATGTTTCCTAATGGCTATGCATGAACTTGCAGCCCATGAGGAACCTTCAGCTGTGTGAGAAATTAACCTCATGGATGCATTTGATATAGATTGTAGGGTGGTCAGATGGGAGGAATACATTTTCTCTTCCTCTGCTGACATGGACCCCGGGGGAAGACTTAGAGAATTCCTTTATCAAGTCCCTCTGTAACCTAGTAAAGTGTGCCAGGTAGTTAAGCAACCACAAGGCAAAGGCCGCTGAAGCATAATTGTGCTTTTCATATCTGTGTAAAACCCTAGACTCTCTATTAGGAGGATGGACAGTGGATCTCTTTTCAGCTAGTTCCTTTCTGGTGGCTGCTGCAACAACCATATGATCTACAGGGATTCTCTTACTCAAAAACTGAATTTCTTTAGGGACTCCAAGGATCCTGTCTGGTCAACGAGTGATAGGCTGTAAGGTGTCCGGTTCCTTCCAAGCCTGGTGGGAGAAAAGGTCTATAAGGTCATCCCCCAGGGAGGTAACCCAAGAAGTAGATGGGCCAGACCCTAGGGCTTCTAGAAACATTGACTCCTCTTGTGGAATGGCTTTGGGAGGACCAACCACATTTTTGGTGCAAGATCTTTAAAATGTCTTCAAAAGAGACATCCTTTGGTGATGACCGTGGGGACCATTCCCCCTCATCAAAATTGGTGTCTTCAGTCAAAGATTCCTGAGGGGAATCAGAGTGGCTCCTCTTGCACAATCTCTTCATGGAACCTCTTCAGTGGGATGCTGTGGAGAGATATTACAAGAAACAAGAATTTCATGAATAGGAACTGCCTGGAAGCTCATATGGGCTGGCTGTGGAGTAGGGTGACAAGGCATAGAGCTCAAATATGATGGAGGAATGGGGATTAGCTCCAAGGGAGTTTGAGTTGAAGAAGCCTTGGGATAGGAAAAAGTCCTCTCCATTACCTCGAAGGCAGAGTGACTAGGAGAAGTATAAACCAACCTCACTGGAGGCAAAGCTCAGCTGATTCTCCAGCCTTCCTGGATATCCTGTCTGAGAAGGGATTTGGACCTGAGCTGTCCAGTGCCTAGGCTCCAAGGGGAAGCAATGGCTCCAAAAACCTCGGAGTTGAAATCACCCCCCCTGCCTCCAGCTCTGAGACTCATCCTGCTCAGTGGGTACTGGCACCAAATAGGCAGAGAAACATTCACAGTTGAAGGTGGTATCTTCAGATCTGACAATTTGCCTATTGGTGTTCGTGGATCTGATGGCTCTGAAACTGCAGGTTGGATTGGAGAAGAAATCACAATCAGGTGCGAAGGTGATTGAAGGTTGACATATCTAATGGGAGACGAAGCCACTAAAACACCCATCCTGATCTGTGCTTTAAGGAATTTCATCATCCTGTCCACATCTGCCTCAGAAAGACTTTCGAAGAAGACGTGGAGAGAGGACAAGATGACTTCCTAAGAGTCTCCTGTAAAAAGGGAGATCTGAGCCTAGGAGACACTGGCTCCAGAGAAAAACAGGGAGTCTGGATCCAAGGTGATTTAGAGACTATGACTGTAGGACCCAACACTTTTTTAACTTTATGATGTGGCTCTGAGACTGGAGCGGATCTTGGAGACCATGCAGGAGAGCGCTTACTATGCTCCCTGGGCTACAAAGATTTCTACTTTTTGGAGGGGATTTGATCCCCTGAAGTAGAAGCTGTGGAAGAAGAAGCAGCAGCAGCAGCGGACGAAAGACCCTTCAGGACCAACTTATTATGTCTGTCACTGATCGCCTTCGAGTTAAAATCAGCACAGATTTCACAAAGCACTTAATAGGAAGGGCCTAAACAATAAACACACTCCCTATGGGCATCAGAATTAGGTATCTTATACCACAGGAAGTGCACTTTTTAAACCTGGTAGGCTTCTCAGCCATATCAACAATAAACCAGATTATAATACCTAATAAAAATTATATTTTTTAGACAAAATGAAAGAAAGTTTACCAACAATGGTAACAAAGATTACCTTAGAAAGTAAGCTAAAGAAAGAAAAGGTAATACCAGCTATGGTAAAAGAGAAATACCCTTAAAAGGTACAGAAAAAGGTATAGAAAACCTACCGGGAGTACAGAGAGGAAGAGTTATCAAAAGAAGTGATTTACTAAAAGCAAGAGAGAGAAATTCTATTATTTTACTCACAAAACCTATAAAAGGCAACTCAGATCTTGAGAGAATACAATCCCGACCAAATCGTTAGAGCATCAAACGAGATCTGAGGTAATGTAGCAGTAAGGGGCATTATGGGTAAACAAAGCAAACCATTTCTTGGATATCTAAAGCAATTTTTTTACTATTCTTTTCATGGAAAGAGCCTTCCTTCTTCTGTTAAGGCTCATTCTACTAGGGCTGTGGTTTCTTCTTGTGGTTTTTTAAGGGTTTGGATGCTAATTCTCTTCTTGAAGCAGCTACCTGGACTTCTGCGCATACCTTTGCCAACCACTACAAGTTGGATGTGATTTCTAGGGCGAGAGTTGGTTTTGCCTGGGCCATTATCCATGGCTTCCTAGAGGACTCTGCTGGCCCTTCCTCCCCCCCAGTCTTCTTCCTGAGCTGTTGTACTTTCTCTATTGTAAAGAATACTGCAACAGTAATATGGAAGGACATAGTACAGTTGTGTAAAATCTTATCATAACAGTAAATGTCCTTCTCATCACTGTTGCAGTATTTGCTCCCTCCCTCCTCACCCTGGTCTTTTTTCTCTCTGGATGTACCTGTTACCTCATATTATCCTTAGGCTGTTGTTCCTACTGTGGCTTTTCAGTTCTGAGGATGGTGCATCTGGACATCACCTTTATGCCCTATGCCGTGAGTGGGAAGCATATGTGTGATGTATGGCACACCCATTACAACTTAAAGGCTTTGGTATACTGGCTGGATGGCAGGCTGCCCTAGGCAAGGGATGCCTATTGTAAATAATACTGCAACAGTGAAGAGGGGGACATCTACTGTTATGGTAAGATTTTACACAACTGTACTTTTTTCAGGACTAATGCATATCAGAGTTTAGGTCAAAGTGAGAACCCTCATTGATACAACTGCCCCATGTAAAATGAGTAAAAGAAAGAGAATTTCTTTTCTCCACAACTAGTACTCCTGATTTTATATAGTCAGACCATAAAAAGGTTATATGATTCTGCTTCACAATCATCTAGGTCCCCTCTTCAAGGTATAACTTTATATGAGACAGCAAATAAAATGGGTGAGTCTTTAAACTCAACTAAGGCAGAAAAAAATCTTAAGATAGTAAGTCTATCCCTTGTAAATGATAAGATACTGGACCGAGACCATAAGCATTAGGCCCACCCAACAATTAAAACTTTCCAAGCTGTGAAGTACCTTCTCTTTATCATGTAATCCACCATGAAACTCTCCACTGTTACTGCAATAGTACCTTGATGAGCAGCAGATGGTCCCAGGCTGTTTAGCATTTTCCACTGATTTTCTTAACTAAATGGGTTGTTGCGTTTTTCGGCATTTCCCGGTTAGGGGTCGCCACAGCGGAACTCCAGTCCGCTAATGATTGGCAGAAGATTTTTACATGCCGAGTTGCCAGCCCTGATGCACAATCTTCAACGAAGGTACGCCCATCTCCACACAGATGACGATCTAGCTGAGAATCAAACTGAACGTTTTACTGTGAGGCGACAACGCTACTGCAGCACCACCACCGCAGTTTCTTAACTAAATGGGTATAGTTTATTTTTTTTCAGCAATTGTTGCTGATTAGTCCTTAATCTTTTTGAGAGCTTTACCAAGTCACGCATACATTCTTTGTCTCAGTTTCTTAACTAAATGGTATAGTTTATTTTTTTTTCAGCAATTGTTGATCAGTCCTTAAGCTTTTTGAGAGCTTTACCAAGTCACACAAACATTCTCTGTCTCGAGACCAGACCTGTTTTAAATGGTCATTGCTGCTTCTCCACACACACACACACATGAAAAAAAATTATTAAGGTTCCTTTTCTGTTAACACGTGTGAAGCAATGTTGCAGTTTAAACATCTTTATTATGTCATCATATTTTAAATTAAAAAAATAATAATAAAACTTGACATAAACCTCTAAACCAAGTTAGCAGAAAATAGGAAGTAGGCATTTTACCACGGATGGGCCTGCTGATCACTATTTGCTATTATGATAGGTGCATAAAAAAGTATATCTGGTATGAGGAGGTCCATACTTGTTAACAGCAAGATGCACTACCAAAATAACTGCACTGAGTTGTTTCTTATGGGAATATTTACCATATCATTGGGACCCCAAAGGAGAACACCTAGGCCTGGATATTTCATCCAAGACCACAATGGTACTCCATAAATATCATCCAAGGCTGCCTTATGAAAAAAAAATGCGTGTGGCAGTAATTGTTGTAGTAGAAAGTGCCTTTGAAGTAGAGGCTAGATACTTATTTTTATATTTGACATAGCAGTATTTGATGCAGTCTGTTAGCAACTGGCAAAAGTCAGTTTGGATACTTTGCAGCCAGACATCTTATATAAAATGAAGTGCTAAGAACCTTCTAACAGATTTAGTTTTATCTACTCAGATTTCAAATTGTCTGAGTAAATACATACAATGTAGGAGATATTCTCTGTTATATGCCTACAGAAGAAGAAAACTCTAGTAAATGGACAGAGTGGATGAGGTTATTCTCAGAAATCTGGTAAATGGACACATTGTGAGCTACTGTCAGTAGCTACCTCAGGCATAAAGGAAGGATCTGTGTGTGGAGACTGTGTCTTTTTGAAAAGTCAGGAAATGAGTTTCCACTAACAGAGCCTGCATCTCTGAAATCCTTTTAGCTGAAGTGATGGCAATAAGGAAACATGTTTTCCATGATAAATAGTTCATTTTTTTGATGTTGCTATTTCAAGAGGAGGGATTCTACAGAGGAATGATAGCCTTAATGAATAATCTCAAGAAAAAATGGTACCTTTCAAAAAGGATTTATGAACCTTTAAAGGAGCTAAGGGCAACAAATTACCACTTTAATGGAAGTTGGAAATAGCTGGTAAATGCACCTTAACTGAGAAGTAACTATATCCAAAGTTAAAGATTTGTAAAAGGTATTCCACTACAGATAAAAGCTTGAAAGGGTCAGGGCTCTTTGATGACATTCATATGGGAAATGGCTACATTACTTTTGTAAGTCTTCCTAGTTTGGGGGTTCTGGAAAGATGTAAAATGTTTTGATGGAAAGGTTCCTGGCCATAAGTGGATGTGGGGAAAATGTGGTTAGGTGAAGGGAATGGAGGTCAGGACTGGATAAACAGTATCCTGAATTACTATAGCTGGAGCAACTTCTCTAAAATGAAAGACATGAGATGGGGAAACCATACTTATCAAGGCCAAATTGTGTCTATTACAGTGACTGTGAATTTGTGATGTTTGGCTTTCTGGATGCATCTGACAAACTGATAGAAGGAAGGAAAGTCTAGAGGAGTCCACAGGCTATATTCCTACATAATGGCTTCTCTGGAGCATTCCTCTGGCAATGGGACCAGGGAAATGAAACTGTTGCTTTCTGTGTTGGTCAGGAATGCAAAATAGCTAAACCAAGGACTGTCCCAATGACAAAATGGCTTCCATGCTAATGAGGGACTGCTCTTGACACTGGCAAACATCTCAGCCTGTCCACTAAAGAGCTGATCTCTGTCAATATAGTTCACTACTAGAAAGTGGTTGGATGACAAGGCCTATTCCCAAACCCTTATTTCTTCTTTATACAAGAGATAGAGTTGAGCTTCCTTTGCTTGTTAATATATCATCCTTTCTTGGAGTGGATGACCGTCTCACATTATGGGAGGGAGTCATCAAGGGCTTAGAAGGTAAGCTGGCCTGCTGTGACCTCCAGAATACTGATGTGTGAAGACTGGTCTTTATATATGACAAGATACCTTGGCCTGTCTGGACATATTGCTTTATAGTTATATACTAGGCCAATGACCACCAGGGCCTTTATAAGCCTAGCCATGCAGTCCAACCCAATTGTGTCATTATGAGTCATGGGAATTTATTAGGAGGGGATATGTTAGCAAAGTTATAGAGGTTATGTGGGGAGTACATTAGTTTGGGCATTACCGTCTGCTTCTATCAGAGACATGGGGGGCAGACCCATGTGAATTTCTGATTTCCTGTTCATTGGTCAAGATTATACTTATAGGGTTAGGGATAGACTGTACTTCACATGGACTGGCAGCCTGTTCCAGAGAATGGGGATCCTCTGAGACACATATCCGTCTAACCAACATGTCTTATTTATGTCGCAAACAAAATGTAAATCCTTGGATCTAGTAGCAATGTCCAGCCACTGTAGAGATGTAAGCATCTATGGTAGCTAGCCACCAGTAGAGTGGGAATTTGAAATTGACTGCTTCATACCAAATTAGTTACATACAGTCACCAATGAGATCAGATTTGCAGACTCCGGAAATCTTGTCTGGATACGACATGAGGTCTGATATCCAAGACCACTGCACTCACAGCAGCGCTCTCTAATATAATACCCAGTGAAAGGTATGGGATTGACCATGTCCATCAAGCCTAGGTTCCTGAGGTAAAGACGAGCAATGGCAGATTCTGACTGAATGAGCTGTGAACCAAGTGCTGAAAAGGTTCAGTTCTTTCTAACAGTAGACAATCTCTGAATGTGGTGTCCAGATTTGTAGCCTGTGAATGAGATGAGCTGAAACGGTCCTACTAAGACTTCATTGATCCCTAAGGAATGGAACAGGCTGGGAATAAGTTAGAATGTTTAGGAAAGAAGCAGCTTGAAGTCAGCCAAGTAGTGGAAAAAGTGCATTTTGCAGCCTCTGGTTGACTGCAACTAAAGATATGGAGTTGAACACTGGGGACAGTTGTGAGAACAAATGTTGAGTCCTGAATTCATAGAGACTAACTGCAGTCTGAAATCAAATACAACTCCTGGACTCTTTTGATAACTTAATGGTGGAAGTACACATCATATGGTCTAAACAGAACATCTAGTCCCCTTTGGGCAAGCATAAAATGGACTGCGGTGTGTTTATTGATGCAAGGGAAGAGGTGGCTCTTGGTATCTAATGGCTAAATATGCTAATAACTCCTATTTTCTGCAGTTTTCTTATGGGCATGAGGGCTAGTGGCATCATCAGGATACAGAAAGCCATATAGTCCATCACTCTGAGAAACTCTCTGGCTGTTGTCTCCTGAAGAAATATACTGTAAGTAAAGGGTTAGGAAGAAACCATGTGCTCTAGAAAGAGGGTTCTCTTTAGGTTTGTGTGCAAAAGGACCTCCAGGAAAACCAAGCTGTGAGAGAAAGGCTGGACCTCTTTAGACTGATTTAAGAGGTCTGGGTCCCTGAAACAATTTAGGGTAAAGTCCAGAGCTTTCCATATCCCTCTGCAGAATCTGTTTGAATGAGACAGTCCTCTAAATAGGGGTAAAAGTGAATTCACTTTGGCCTGATGAAGTGTTACTGAAGTCAGGCACTGGGTAAAGACCCTTGACGCAGTAGCTTAGTCAAAGGGTGAGAAAGTGAAATGGTAGTTTTCCTCCTGCTGCAAACCTTAGAAACTTTCTGTTGTCTTAGGTAAAGGGGATATAGAGATAAGCATCCTTTAGGTCAGAGGTTGGAAACCTGTGGCTCGCGAGCCACAGGCAGCTCTTTGACAACATGGCTGTGGGTACTCGCTACAGTCGTAAACTTTCAGCTGCTTGGCCACAGACACAGATTTCCACATTTACAGCTAAGCAGCTGCTTGTCCTGAGTTTTTAGAACCAGCAATAACTTCTGCATTAGCAGCTGAGGCTGAACAGCTGCTTGCTTGCCCCATATTTTCTGCCTGGCAGTTGGAGGGAAATTTAAACAAACTGTTCTGTTCCCTCCATGTAAGGCAGTTAGGACGTGGTCACTTTATAGTTCAAATCTCTCCCATTGACCAGAGCTGAAAAAAAGGGTATTTTATTATTTTTTTTATTTTCGCAAGGGTGGAATAGAAAGCAGTGCAGTTGAGAGTGTAGCTGGCAGCTGTCGATATTTTTGGTCTGTTTCTCACAAAATTGTGTTTTTCTTGCAAATCATTGAGGACTGAAGTCAGAAAATGGTGGCAAGACATTTGAGCTTTAGACTTCATGTCCTTCAGTAGAGTTGTACAAGTGCAAAACTTGTTCTGGCTTTACGTTTGTAAGTGCAATATTTAAAAGGTGTCCTTATTTTTCTACTTTGTTCCCCCATTATTTGTGGGGCTAAAAGAGATTGAGAGGTATGGGTGCAATGATTTTAAACCTCCTCTCCCAGAACATTATTCTGCATGTATTGTTCCCACAATTTCCATTTATTTCTATGTAATTTGCTCCTTCTGTTTTCTAAGGAACCCATGTCCAGTTCTTACATCTCTGTTACAATATTTGATACTTCAAATACAGTTGGTTTATAGTAGGAGTGGTTCTATCAGGGCTTTTTATAGAACTATTAAACAGCCAGATAATCAGTCATGATCCAAGAAGGAAGAATTTTAGTTTTGCTGAGCACTTTCAGTACATGGTCTTCAGTGATGATTGGAAGAAGGTCCTGAGAGATTCAGGGATAAACACACTTTGGATAGTCATCTCTGGGGTAAAATTCACATTGAATTGTTTGCTAGTATGTTGGAAAGTCAGCTTAATGATGAAAGCCTTGAAACCTGTTTAGTAGGTTAGTACTACGCTAACTGCCCTTGTAGGCCATTTTAAGCTTAGCCAATTACATCACTTCAGAATCAAACCCGGCACCTTGTTTCTACATGGCAAATACCTTAACCATTGCCAGCTCCCAAGCATAGAATTAAAGACTTCCAACTACTCACCAAACATGAAACAATTCTGTGTGGCAATGCAGTGTCAAAAGTCCCACTAATTTGTTTTTTCTTTATTTTCTCTAAGTACTTGAAGTTTTGTTTTAATGTTAGATAGATACATACCCATATCGTGTTAAAAAAAATCTTATCTCAAACCCCCTTCTGTACTCATTGTGGCTCTTTGTAAATCTTGGGTCAAACATTTTAGGATAAAATGGCTCTTTGCTCCAGAAAGGTTGCTGACCTCTCCTTTAGGTCTAGTGTGATTATTAGGGCTTCAAGGAATAGTAGTGCGAGAAGGCATTTTAGGACTTTTAAAGAAGTCCAGAGTGGGTCTCAAAGTACCTTCATTTCTTGATACCAGGAACAGTCTGGAGTAAAAGCCTATATTTTTCCTCTTGTCTGTACTATTTCTTAGAAGTGGAGAGGGAGAGTGCAATCTGTCTGAGTTATGGCTGTTCTCTCTAGTAGTCAAGGCCCTGGTAGCTTCCATGTTTCCACTTAGGTTTTGCTTGCTATGTTTCAAGAACTTCCCTTTTTTCTTTACCTGACATATTCTAGTATTTATTAGGATAGAGGTGTCAAGATTTAGATAAAAAATTCCCTTGTTTTTACCACCTGGTCTTGAAAATTGTGCTGCAGTGATTGAATGGTTTTGCCTTTTTTCTCATCTCTTGAAAACCCCATCAACAAGAGGACCAAAGAAAAGGTCTTCATTCAGAGGTTGCATTAAGGAGCTCAGTCTTTATATAATCAAGTAGGGTCTCAGTTCCCAATCAAACATGTCTCCAAAATAACAGACCCTTTAGCTCCTGCCTTACATGATGCATCTGTGTTAACAGATATGTTGGAGGAAGGGGCCACAGAAAGAGTAACCAGAACAGAGGAAACCGTAGGCTTTTTCTTACACTGCTTGGCCACTTGAACAGAGAGGTCACATAAGGCTCTGAAACAGGAAATATTTGTGTTACCTGAAATCCCCACTGTCTTTGCCCTCATCTTCTCCTGTAAAGATTACTGACAGTAAGCATGGGTTTAGCAGTTCAAGACTGTGAAGGACAAGGTGGCAGAGGTACAAGCCTTCCTCCCCAGTCATTTAAGTATCCTACTCTCCCTGTCATTGGGAATAGGGTACCTCAATGAAGCTAAGGCAGATCCCTTGCTGGAATCAAGGGACACCACAGATGGTTCTGCTAGAGGGTTCTTGTACATGAATTTATGAGAATCTTAATGCTGTAAATTCAGTCTTCCTGGGAGCAGGGGAAGGGGAATCTGGCTCTATAGATGAATTGGTAAACATATCCTTCAAGGCAGCTGTAAGGATAGGAACAGCCAGCACTAGGTTCAGGTAGGGCATTGAAACCTCTGTTTTAGACCTGAGCCTCTGAACATCCTTTGACTCTCACTGGATTTCTTCCTTCATTTTATGAAGGCTATCCCAGAGGGAGAAATCCTCTGGTGGAAATGCAGAGGATAGTGTGTCCTTGGTGGCAGTAGAAGGGATTTGCTCTATGTTGGCCAGCTCATCTTCTTCAGACATTTAGGAATATCAGAAAGGTCCATCCTTCCTTTTGGTCTTTAGACAACTGATATTTCTAGAGCTGGCTATCTGGGCCATACCTCTCAGTTTCTTATTTATTTTATTTTATTTAACATTTGATCTGATGTTGCCAGTCTTCACTCAATCCTTGACTGTGGGCTTGGTTCCAAGCCTTGGAACTGACTTGGCCATTTACTTCAGCTCGCACCTTCCAAACTCAGAAGCCAGGCTCTACCCATAATCCTCCTCTCAAAATTACCTCAGATCTCATTTGCCACTTTGGGTGTAAGATGCATTCAACCTTTCTCTCGAGCCTTGGCTTATTCTTAAGTTTTTTGCCTATTTAAAATCTCCTTTTTAATATTTTTTTCTTCCTAATTGCTCTCTTACTGTGTACTCGCTCCTCCCGTGTAGCTTCTTCTTAGCGTGAGTGTGTATTTTTCCCCACTTTCCATACTACCGTTGACAGTTCTTAAAGTACCATTGTTGGTACATCCCTTACCTTTTTAAGGTACATCTTAAATACCAGTGTTGGTATTCCCCCCTTTTTATTCTTATTCTCTTCTTAAAAAAAAAAAAAACTTTGTTTCTATCCTTTTCTGCCAAACTGTATGTGTGAGACTGTTAGCATTATGGCTGAAAAACAAGTTTCTCCAAGCTAAATCCTCTAAAGGAACCTCTGGATTTAAAAGGTGTCAGAAATGCCAGAGTAAAATGCCCAACTCTGATGGGCATACCCTTTGCGTCTATTGTTTGGGGAAAGTCTACTTACAAGAAAGTTGTGCAATTTGTCACTGTTTTTCTATCAGTACACTTACTGAGCATAAGAACACATTGCTACTTAAGGGATTTTTAAAATCTGATTTCAAAGAGGCCATTTCTGGGTCTAGAACTGAAGCCAGCACTTCATCATCATCCTCGTCTTCCACTAGTAAGAAAAGACCTTCTTTACTTCCAAGTACCTCAGAACCGTCCAAGAAGGTTTCTAAAGGGTCTTTTGTGCCAAAGAGTTCTTTGGCACCAAAAGCTATATCTGGCTCGGCTCGGCATCTACAAAATTATTTGAGCCGACAGCAACTTCCTCAGCATGCACAGAGACTTCAGTGTCAGAACAGTCTAAGCTACCTTTGCTCTCAAGGACAAAATGTTCACCGACTATTGACTCTTTTAAGGACAGGCTACCAAGCCCTTTCTTCAAAGTGAGATCCCCTAGGTCTCCTTTGACTCCCTCGATTCGATCCACTAAGAGTTTCTTGGAGGCCGACATTTTGAGACTGGTGGATCAGCTCCTGATGGTGAGGAGATTGTCTTCGGTTCCAAGCCACTCTGCCATCAGAACCAGCCTATCTATGACATGACCTGTTCCTCCTCCACCAACTCCGATTGAGTCACTGGAGCCCTCGGTTCTGGTAGCATCCTTCTCTGGTACTGAGAGCTATCTTGAGCTTCTCCAGGCTTTCTGCACTGGAGGCCTCCCAGGGTCAAGACTCTCTAGGGTACAGAGGTCAGTTTCCTTAACTTTGGAGCTGTCCATGTCCCTTGGTGCCTCAGCCTTTGTAGGATCAACTCAGGCCTCTGTTTCAGGAGTCACCTCCTCAGTGCAGGGTGTGACCCTAGTTCTGAAGGAGTCTATTTTGGTTCTGGGCTTCCATCCTTCTATGGGGGGCCAGCCTTCTGGATCATGGAGAAGGCTTTGTCCATTGGGGACTCACAGTCTGTACCATCCCTGTCGGGACTAGTTTCTACATCCCTTCAACCTAATCTGTCATCCGTCTCATCCCCAGGGCAGAGTGAACAAAAGTCCCAGGAAAGACCACTTTTATGGTTTCCTCTTTGGACATTTCCCCAGATCATCCCTCCAAGGAATTACCTGCAAAGAAGAAGTGCAAGAGGAAGCACTTAGACTCCCCGGAGGAGTCTTTCACCGAAGATACTGATTTTGATGAAGGGAAAGGTTACCCCATGTCACCCCCAATGATGTTTCCTTTAGGGATGTCCTAGAAATCCTGAAACAGAGGGGTGACTGGTCCTCCATCCAGCCTTACTCAGAAGAGTCGGTATACCTGGAGGCTTTTTGTGCCCAATCCTCTACTTCCTGGATCTCTCCACCCGCTGACAATCTCATTAAGTTGATTGCTCAGCAGGGATGGAAGATGCCTGACTCCATCGAGCCGATCCCCAAGAGGTCTGATCATATCCTGTCAGCCCCCAAGGATGAGCCATACTAGTCTAAAGGCATACCCGTTGATGCCATAGTGATAGTGGCAGCCGCGAAGATGACACTTGCTGAGGAAAGTCCATCTATCCATCCTCCTAACAAGGATTCTAGGACTCTGGATAGGTTTGGGAAGTGCATTTATGCTTCATCGACCTTCACTCTTAGGCCCTTGAATTATATGCACACTTTACAAGATTACAGAGGGATCTGATCAAGAAGCTCTCAGATACCCCCTCAGGAGCAGTAGCTGAAGGGGTACAGGACAAAGTTACCTCTCAGCTAACAACCCTTGATGTGATTTCTAACTTATCCATGAGGCTGATTGCTCATGCAGCTGAAGGGACTAGAGCAGCGGGTTCAGGCATAGCCATTAGAAGGCACTCCTGGATGTGCTGGTGTCATTTGTCAACGCTGTGTTTGTCTAATCTACCCTTTTTGGCCCCAAGGTAAAAGATACTTCAATTAGATTTGAGAAAGATGGCAAGACCCTTTCTGTCATTGGAAAATGTTTCTCCACTCCTCAGTGGCCTTACTCTAGGAAATAGAGAAGTGGGAGACTACAGTTTAAAAAATCCAAACGGCCTTTCCACGATTCACACAAAACAGACTTTCCCCAGGGAAGTAATGGAAGATGCCGCCACAGAGGCAGAAATGAGAATCTTTTTCTGGTACATCCTATCAGCACCCCTGAACAGAAGCCTGATTGCCCTCCTCTGGATGCAGTCAGGGGATGACTTTCTCTGTACCAATCTGCCTGGCAAATATTAACTATGAACAAATGGGTGTAGGGAATAATATCCAGATGTTACAAAATTCTGCCATCATTACCCCCAATAACCCAGAAAAAACTCCGGGATGTTCCACCCAGTCAAAGGGAAGCAGCAGTCTTAGATAGGAAACTCCTGGACGTTCCACCCAGTTCAAGGGAAGCAGCAGTCTTAGAAATTTAAAAACTGCTGGGCAAAAGAGTCATCCAAAAAGTCCCACCAGACCAAACAGGATCTGGGTTTTACTCAAGGTTCTTTTTAGTGCCCCAAAAAAATCAGAGGACTAGAGACCCATCTTGGATCTCAGCCAGTTCAACAAGGCAGTTCAGAAAACCAAATTCTGGATGGTCTCGGTACAGTTGATACTTCCATTCTTGTAAAAAGGCGATTGGATATGCATGGTAGACCTTCAGGATGCCTATTACCATATAAAAATGGATAAATGCTCCAGGAGGTTTCTGCACTTCTGACTGTGAGCCAGTTATTTCCAATTCAGAGCACTGTCCTTTGGACTCACCACAGCCCCCAGGGTGTTCACCAAATGCATGGCAGTGGTTGCAGCTCAGCTCAGACTGCAGGGCTTTCAGGTTTTTCCATACCTCAGTGACTGGCTCTTTACCGCTACCACCAGGCATCAGTTAGAATGAGCAAGAGATTCCTCTCTATGCTTCTGTACATCTCTAGGCATAACAATACATTTTGAAATGTCAAGCCTACAACCATCTCAGGAGTTAAGACTTCATAAGAACCCGCTTAGATATTGTCACAGGAATCATATCTCTTCATCTAGAAAGACTGCAATGCATTAGATTTCAAGTTTCTCAAATTCTAAGAAGCAGAGTGTCAGCAAAATTAGTCCTAAAAGAGCTAGGCTCAATGGCAGCAGCAGTAACTCTTGTCCCCTTAGCAAGATATCACATGCGAATCCTGCAATAGTTACTTGCCTCCCAGTGGTCTCTGATTTATCAATCAGTGTCTTACCTGATTGTAATTACCAACTGCTGCAAACAGGATCTTTCGTGGTGGCTCCATTCCAATCAGATTCTCTTGGGGTGACCTTTCATTTTTCCGCAACCCCAAGCCATAGTGACCACAGATGCTTCCCAGATATGGAGGGGGCATTATCTAGTTAGAAAAGTCCAAGGCGCATAGTCCCAACTAGAGGCCAACTTGCACATCAATGTTCTGGAGAGGAGGGCAGCACTGTTAGCATTGCAAGCATTCCAAGATGTCCTTCTTCTGGGATCAGTAGCAATTCAAACAGACATGTCATTAATTTGATATATCAACAAGCAAGGGGGAACCAAATCTTACCCATTGTGTCGAGAAGCTCTCAGGGCAATGGGCGATTTCTTCCAACCGCTTTCTCATAGCAATGCACATTCCAGGGAGCTCCAGCATGATAGTGGACAAGCTGAGCAGAACTATTCTCATGGCTCACGAGTGGTCTCTCAATCCTGTAGTGGCGAACAAGATTTTTCCTCATTCGGGCCAGTGTTGCTGTGATCTCTTTGTCTCAGACTTGAACAGTGCAGAAGTTACTTTGCCCTAGTTCCCCCACCGGTGGAGTCACACAGAGATGCTCTCCACCACGACTGGCCCCCCGGTCTTCTCTATGCCTTTCCTCCAACTCCCTTGATATCACAATTTCTAAAGAAAGCCAAAAGGATGGAGAACTAAATCCTCATTGCTCCTTTTTGGCCTCAACAGGATTGTTTTCCCTTCTTTTGGCCTCATCTTCTTCAGAAGCCATGGATTGTGGATCCAGCTCCAGATCTGCTGTATCATCCAGAAGACATGGCTCATCCGAATCCCCAACATCTCAAGTTCACTGAGTGGCCTCTCCATTTCCCATAATTGCCAGGCATCCTTCCCTATCTGACAAATAATTGTGTCTCATCACAAAACTTCAACTAGGAAACTTTGGAAAAATTTGCAAACTGGTCCTTAACAACAAATTGATCCTTATTTGAGCCTGGTTCATAAGGTTTTGGATTTCTTAGACAACCTCTATCAATCTGGTTCCTCTGCATCAACAATTAAAGTCCATCTAGCGGCAATCTCCAACTTTCATATGGGATGCAATGGTTCACCTTTAATGTCACACAAACTTTGCAAAGTATTCTTAAAGGGGGTATTCATGTTAAGAACCCCCCATTTAAAGAACCAATTCCTGCTTGGGATCTAGCATTAGTTCTACAGTCCCTTACTTTGTCTCCCTTTGAACTATCAGTGACTTGGAAAACTTTATTTTTAGTGGCTATTATGTCTGCCTGAAGAGTATCTGAACTTCAGGCCTTATCCTGCAAACTTCCATACTTAATATTTCATAAGGATCGGATTGCACTTAGGACCAATCCATCCTAGTTTCAGAAGCTAATATAAATCAGACACTTCAACTGCCAGTCTTCTTCCCTAATTTTACCAGTAAAGGGGAGTATTCCCTTCATTTGCTAGACGTCCACAGACAACTACATTTTTACCTTCACAGAGCAAAGGATTTCAGAGAATCTGATCATTGGTTGCATTTTCTTCCCTATCTGTAGGTAATCCAGTTTCAAAGGTTACCCTAGCAAAATGGCTAAGAGACTGTATTACTTTTATTTGTCAGTTAAAAGGGCTCCAACTACCATGCCCAGTGAAAGCCCATTCAGCCAGAGCAGTGGCAACTTTTGCAGTTTTTCATGCCAGACCATCCTTGGATGACATTTGTACAGTAGTCAATTGGTCTTTGCCACATACTTTTTTCACTCATTACAAATTGAATTAGGTCTTGAGGGGGGACAGGCATCATTTGGTTCAATGGTGCTTAGGAATATTCTTCCATGACACCTCCCAAGACTAAAGTAGCTGGGGACTCTGTCACACAATCCAGGACTGAGTGAAGATTGACAACATCAGATAAAGAAGTTATGACTTACCATAATGTTCCATCTGTGTTGTCGATCTTCACTAATCCTTGACATTCCCCCCCTCCTTCTCCCATCCTGAGACTCTTAGTGGACAGAATCTTCCATGGCTGGCTTCAAATTATAGGTTCATAGGTTCATACTAGGCTATCTGCCCTAGGGCATTTATAAGCCTAGCCAGAATGTGTTTGGCTTTCGCCACCCATTTTAAATTAATTTTGCTATGCCCTTTTTCGAGGTTAGTATACTGTGCCTCTGTCTAACAGTGACACAAAAGTGATACCCAGGGTAAACCTACGATCTCCCATCCACTCATCAAGATTCCTCTTGAAGAGAGTCAATGAGGGACTCTGCCTATCCTGGACTGGGATTCTATTCCAGAGTGAAGGGAGCCTCTGGGTTATGAATTTGTCCCTCCAGCATGTCCTATTTATTTCAGTGCTGAGGTTCAAGTCTCTCGAGCGCGTAGCTCGATGGGATTTGGATTTTCTGAGGTGCAGCATGTCCATTAATTCCGGGTTGGACATGGCTTTATACGTCAGGCACAGATCGCCTCTGAGCAGGCGGTATGCCACTGAGTAGAGCTGGAGTTTCTTTAACTGGGCAGCATATGGCATCTGTTTGAGCCCTTTGATCCTCTTGGTGAGGTACTTTTGGGGTCTTTCCAGTTGCTGCAGGTGTCTGGTAAGGTACATCCCAAAAGGGGCATTGTACTCAATTATAGGCCTGATGAGGGATGAGTAAAGAGATACGATGAACTCCCCTGATCTAGATGTGAATCCCTTCATGATTAGGTGGGCTGTATAAAATGTTTTTCTAACCACTTTGGCCACGTGGTTTTCAAATGAGAGATTGCTATCAACTTGGGTCCCCAGGTCCCTAATTACTTCTTCTGTACTTAATGGATTACCACCTATGTGGTAATTTGTGGGCACTTTGTTTTTGCCAAAGGGGATGACTATACACTTTTTGGCGTTTAGCTTGAGGCCATTGCTCTGGCACCAGTTGTCTGTTTCTATGAGGCCCTTTTGTAGGATGCTTGTGTCGGCTGGAGAGTCGATTATGTCACCTAGTTTGCAGTCATCTGCGAACTTGGTCAGCCACAGTCCTTCCGTGTTGGCCTGTACCTCCGAGAAATATATACCGAACAAGAGAGGTCCCAGGGCTGAGCCTTGTGGGATGCCACTTGTAACTGGTTTGGAGTCTGACATGGCCCCAGCAATTCTAACCATGTGGGTTCTGTCCTTGAGCCAATTTGCAACCTATCTAGTGACATAGGGGTTTATATTTAAGCTGGTGAGCTTATCTATAATGCCCGAGTGGGGTATTGTATCGGAGGCTTTTGTGAGGTCCAGGTAGGCTGTGTGGACCACCTTTTCCTCATCAATGGCCTTGGTGACTGTTTCAAAGAAATCGACCAGGTTTAAGAGGCAGGATCTGCCCTTAACAAAGCCGAACTGGGTAGGATCCAATGTCTGTAAGTCCAAAAATATCTTTATTTATGAGGTCCATGATGATCCTTTCCATAGCTTTGCAGACCAAGCTAGTCAGGCTTATGGGGCGATAGTTTCCAGGATCCATTGAGGCACCACCTTTGTGGAGAGGGACCACTGTTGCTGTATGCCACTCTTTGGGTACATATCCTGTAGTAAGGCTGAGATTGAACAGTAGTTTTATGTTTGGATTTAGCTCTTCTTGGAGTTCATGTAAGACACAGCCCGGGACACCGTCTGGTCCCATTGATGCTGTGTTTTTTGCTTTGGAGAGGGCGGCTCTTACCTGAGCATCTGAGATGTCAGGGGGGCAGCACTCTGCTGGGATATTTGCCCTTTTGGTGGGGAGGGGGGGAGAAGTTTGTGCTGAACCTGTCAGCTAGGATGTTGGCAATGTCTGTGGGTTCGGTGTATTTTTTGTCATTTTGGATTAATTCTGAGCATATCTGGGAATTCCCACCCAGGTTCCTAACATAACTAAAGAAAGCCTTGCGATTATCCTTAGTGTCCTGTGCAATTTTTCTCTCGAAGCTAGCCTTAGACGATTTTATGAGTGGCCATAGTTTTTTGCTAATACTGATCACAGATGCCTTCCCTTTTTGGGATTTTGTTCTATCATGTAGTAGCTTCTTCCTTCTATTGTATAGTTTGTTTATGGCTGGGGTCCACCAGACAGGACGCCTGCCTTTGGAGGATTGGGTCTTGGTTTTATTTGGGATTGCATGATCCATGAATTCCTGAAGGTGTTCATAGAATGCGTTTATAAAGGATTCTGTGGTCTGGGCTGTATTTTCCACAGGCCCGGGGGCTTTGAAGGATTCCACCTCGGTTTTGAGGAGTGTGAAATTTGCTTTAGAGAAGATTTTCACTGTGGATTTCTGGGCAGGGGGTGGGGTCGGGATGTGAATATCCAGTGAGATTAGTTTATGGTCTGATCTTACCAGTGAGGGATACACTTCTGGTCTGGAGTATAGAGCCCCCATGTTGGTGATGATCAGGTCCAGTATGTTTTCCCCTCTTGTGGGAGTGGTAACAAGTTGTTCCATAGCATTTGAGTTTATAAATTCTAGGAACCTTTGGGCTAGGGTGTTGGAGCAAGAGTAATGCTCCCAATCTATGTTTGGGTAGTTGAAGTCGCCCAATATAATGCTGTTTGGAGAGACCTTCATATTTTCCAGTGTTCTCAGGAAGGCCGAGTGGGGTTCCTGGGTTTGGGAAGGTGGTCTGTAGCAGGCTATAAACTGGAAGGCAGTTTTACCCACTGTTAGTTGCACATGGATAGTCTCTGATGCTTCGTGCTGTGCCACCAACCTGGAGGTGTGGGTATCTTTGACGAATATTGATACTCCCCCTCCTTTTGTGGTTTGGTCCAAGTTTTGGGGTCGAAAAGCATGGTATGAGGTATAACTTGGTAGTGCTGGGGTGCTCTCGGGAGCCTTGAACCAGGTTTCTGTTACTGCACAAATATCAATGTTCTCCATGCTAAGGAGAGTTTTGAGTGCATGCATCTTGAGGTTTAGACTTCTGGCGTTGAGTAGCATTACTCTTAGTTTCTTATCCCTTGTGATACCTATGGAGGTGGGTTTGTCTTTTGAGCTTTGCTTAAAAAAGGCACTATGGGGGTGGCAAGAGCCTTTGCCAATATCCGAAAGCCCAGGGGTGACAGGTGCAAGCCGTCCCTAGCGAAGCATCGTGGCTTGTCGAGCATGTCATCCCAGGCTGACAGGCATTGGATCCCCTTTGAATGACACCAATACTTAAGCCAATTGTTGAAATTGATCATCTTGTCTTCATATTGTGGCATCATTCTTGGTGAGGGTAAGATGCTACTCAAGGTCAGGGTCATACCGGCCTGGGCTACATGCTCAGAGAGCTCCTCTATGTCTCTTTTCATGTAGTCCAGGGGGGGTACGTCTCAGGTCATTCACACCAGCATGGACAATGACTGCGTCATATTTGTACTTGCCTTGGAGTGACCTGAGTGCTTGTGTTATGTGGCGGATCCTAGCGCCCGACAGGCAGCTCACCGTGACCTTCTCCTTGTTCAGCCTGGTGAGTGGGAAATCAGTGTGCCTGACGATAGTCACCTATTACAAGTGTATCAGGAGTATTGTTTAGCCTTAAGGGCTGTGACTGTTCGGCACACTGGCTTTGTGAGCTATGTGTTGCACGTGTTTTGTTTTGGGGTAGCGGTTGCTTGGGTGTCTACTTTGGAGGTCTCTGCTGCTTAGGCAGATTTTTATTTAGAGCCTCCGAGTATGTTTTTGTGTGTTTATTTTGTTTGGTTTGCTGTCGTGGTAGGTCTATGTGAGACTGGAATTGTAGTGAGTGTGGTTTCCTTCTCCTCCTGACTGGTTATGCCAGTACTGAGTTGAGAGAGCTTAGCCTCCAGTTTGGCTATATGGTTGCATCTCTCACATGTGTTGGAATTTGTTGGGAGGAGGAGAGGGTTGTCTGTGTACATGAGGCAGTTGTAACATTCCCTCAAGATTCCCAGAATCACCAGCTGAACCGGAGAGGAGATTGACAACTAACCTTTGGACATGCTAGAATAGTATTGGGAATTCCTTTATAATTGAAAAAAAAGGGCCAATGGGGAACAAGGTACTCAAGAGAGTTTGTGAGGGTGAAGTGCTTTTAATTTTTTAGTGCTGACTTATATAACTGCTTTAGTGAGCAAGTGCCAGGCTTTAGAGTAGGAATAGGGTGTTTATTATGAGAACTAGATCAGTTCTAAGGGAAAAAGTGAAGAGCAGACTTTGTGGAGCCGAGAATGGTTTAAACCCAATTAAGCGGAGCTGCCCGATGCTGTGCTAAGTGCAAAATCGAGCAAAGCCGTGCCGAAGCGGGTCTTATAAAGGGGGACTTGAAAGAGCTAGAAATTTGCCCAAAACAGCCAATAGAATACCAGATTCTTGTGCTGGAAACACTCCTCCAGGGATAGATAGGCTGCTCTAAGCTCCCCACTGCCACTGGTGAACCAAGAAGCCTCCCTTTATCCAAGAAAGGAAATGGGCAACACAGGAACTTTCCAAAAGTCCAGAATACAGCAAAGCCTGTATTTGAACTACTCTAGGTCAGGAAAGATGGGAAACAGGGATATTTTTTTTTCTTTTTTGCAACAAACAGCAGGAAAATGCAATAAATATGTAACACAGGCTAGCGCACTTGAGTGTGTACCCTCAACGGTATATGCAACAAACAGGACAAACTTTAAAAGTGCAGGTGCAAAAACAACTTTAAACAGTTTAAAACAGTTCAAGAAGCAGAAATACTTGCAGTTTAGCTAGATCGGACAGTCGCTCAGGTAGTAGCAGGAAAAAAAACACTTTTATCAGGTTAGCAGTCACTCTTTTAGCCTCTCTGCTGCTAGCACCACTCTGCAGGACCACGAGGAGCTTGTCTGAGTAGTAACAAGTGCAAAAACTGCGCCAAAGCGGGTTTTATACAGGGGGACTTGAAAGAGCTATAAATTGGCCCAAAATGGCCAATAGACTACCAGATTCTTGTGCTGTGTACGGACACATATCTGGTTTCTGATTATTGTCTGTTATTATTATTATTATTACTATAATTTCTGTGTGTCTGTCTGCCACTAAGTTGCGCAAGCTCACTCTGAGGTGATTTTTGAGAGAAGCATTATGGGTAGAGCCTGGCTTGAGAGTTGGGAAGGTGCTAGCTGAAGTAAACATCTGAGTCGGTTCCAAGGCTCAGAACTGAGCCCACAGTCAAGGATTAGTGAAGATCGACAATAGATGGAATGTTATGGTAAGACATAGCTTCTTCTTTACTGGGAAAGTCTGACTTGGAACGATGCCAACTTTCAGAGGCGGCCTGGGGAGAACCGCTCTGGATGCATGTCTTTGTAACATGGGAGGAAACCAGAGCACCCAGACAAAACCCACAAGAATGCAGGGAGGACATGCAGACTCTGCAGAGAAGGCACCCCAGCCGAGAATTGAACCGGAGAACCTCTTGCTGTGAGGCAACAACGCAATCGCTGCACCACTGCACAGTCCAACACAAGAGTTCTGGACAAATTCAAAAATAATGGGGGCAAAGGTCCAAAGTCATGGATAGATTCTAAATATTCTTACAAACTTAGAAAGTTGATATAACAATCTTTCCATTAACATGGATTTTCTGAAGGATATAGTTTGAAATGCAAATGTTTGTCATTATTTAGTGAATTTAAACCTCAGTGATTCAACAGAAAACTTTAAAATTTTATTAGAAACAGACCAAAATTATGAGGTAAAAAAGTCTGCATATTCTGCAAACCTCTGGACAGTTGAAAAATATTGTTTGTTTTTCAGAAAAGAAATTAAATGCTAAACCAGCTGGGACATGGGAGGGACCAAGGCACTGCTTAACACAGACCAAGGCAAGTTGACTGGCACTGGTTAGTCTTCAGTGTTTTGTGTTTCATGGCTTTTGTTGGAGCTGCCCTGAAGGCTTCAGGTCACAGGCATGCAAATGAGTTCTCAGTTTGTCTCTAGGAACTCAGCAAGGAAAGACAGTGGGGCTAGCATCCTCCCCTTTAATAACAAGGACATGAGTCTCTGATACCAAACCACCTTAGGACTGAAAGGAGTAATAAAGCCTTTGCTCTGGAGAACATGGAAAAAGCTTAAGACAGGGTATAGCAAAGTGGTCAAACTGGACACCTCAGTTATTGGTTCTGAATACAGGGAAATGGAGGTACTTCACTGCATATGGAGTTTCCAGACAGATGAAAACAGGATTCTAGCAAAACATCCTCAGTCCTGCAATTTTTTTCCCAATGCTTCTTCTTGGAGTGTTTTTTCTGAGACAGAGTACTCCAAAAGGCCTTGGCCAAATTCATAGCAGCTTGGAACCAAGCATGTGACCCTTTTTCTTTGTAACCTCCTGAAGATTGAGCACGCCTTCTGACTGGCCTCTTGGTGAAACTAGCACAATGGGGACATGTCTATGTCGTGCTTTGGGTCGAGGCAGAAAGTGCAGGTGTGTTGGTAAATTTATCATAAGAGTAGATGTTCTAATAGATTACTGTTGCAGTAGCCTAATCTATTTGGGTCCTACCCCCCTGTGACTGTCCAGTTTTAGGGCATGTTTCACATGCTCTGTCAAGAGCTCTTGGGGAGCTCCAGATAAATACAGAGTGCCTTTTCCTTAAGAGCTTTTCACATAGAAACAAGGGAGGCATAAGCCCCGAAAGGGTGACTCTGGATACAAACCCGACAGTAAACTATATATGCAAAGATACACATACATCCCCATCCTGACAAAGCAAAAGTAAAAAAAAAAACTGCTAAAATAATGGGGCTGGAGGGAGGAGCAGCTATTACAACAATGATCTATTATAGTAACTTTACTTATACAAATGTACTATGTTCAACATATAGCTCACTGTTGTAGTCGCCTAAGCTGTTTCGGTCAATTACCATAGCTTAAAAATTAAAGAGAGAGGAAGAAATAATGAACTAAGAATCTAGGAGCCTGTTCTGGACCTGGAAAAGGAATCCAGTTTGAAGTATTTTGCAAAAGTATAGACAGAGGACCAAGTTGCTGCCTTTTGAGTCCATCCTTTTCCAGAAAGCCACCAAAGAAGCCAGAGCCTTAGACTAATGGGCCCTGCCTAGAAGTGGCTTATTATGGCGAGTATAGCAAAAGGCAATAGCATAAAACTACCATCTGGAAATCAACTGATTGTTTCCTATGAAAGTAAGAAAGGACAAGCAGTTGATTAGACTTACTGAAGGCTTGCAGTTTGTCTAGGTAGTATCAGAGATGGCTGTCACTATCTAGAGTGCGAAGATTCTTTTCTACCTTATTCTTCGGTTCACGGAAGACAGGGAGATTAATAGTCTAGCTCAAGTTAAACTCTAAAACCACTTTAGTTTTAAAAAAGGGTTGGTTCTCAAAGAGACCCTGTCCTGTAAAAAATGAGGTACTGTTGACTCACTATAAGTATTTGTAACTCACACATTCTCCTAGCAGAAGACAGAGCAATGAATAAAACAGTCTTTAATCTTAAGAACCTCAAATCAGAGTGATGAGCTGGTTCAAATAGAAAAAAGGGTAAGCTTTTTCAAGCACAAAGCTAAGATTGCAGGTAGGCTCCACCTACTTTATATGTGGATGCATGTGCAACACCCCTTTCAAAAACTGTAACTTGAAATTGGTTAGAAAGGGGGTCTGAAGGCAGACATGACCTACAAATGAACCTAGCTAGAGGAATAAGGCTAGAAGACAGTAACACAAATAATCATGAATTAGAGACAGCTGAGCCTGAACAGGGCTCTAATTCTTGGACTGGTGCCATCTAGAAAATCTCTTCCACTTGCACATATATGATGATTTTCTAGTAGCAGTTTTTTTCACCACCTGAAGTATCTGCTGCACATCCTCTGAAAAAGAGGTCCTAAAATTTATCAGAAGTCCACCATCCAGTTAGTGATTTTAAGTGTATCAAACCACTCTTGACTTTTGTGAGCAAATCCAGTTTGTGGGGAAGCTTGTGAAAACTGTCACAGTCCAGATTGAAAAGAATGAAAAGATATTACTGCTTGAGCCAAAAAGGGAGTCATCACCATACTTTTTGGGGAGTCCTTCTTGATCATTAGTAAAACCCTGGATATTAGTTGAAAGAGAAGAAAAGCATACAGGAATATTATTGTCCATGGGAATGAGAAGGCATTTGTATTCTAGACCTGTTCATATGAAGTCCTGGAGCAGAATTGCTTTAATTGTTTGCTCTGGGAGGAAGCAAAAAGATGTATTTAAGGTGTTCCCCCCTAGTTGGATCAATTCTTGGAAGTTCCCAGGATGACTTTTTCTTTCATGGGTGTTCTGCCCTTCTTAGCTTGTCTGCAATTATATTTAATTCTGATGAAATGTATGACGCCTGAACAGCCAAACTTAGCTGCTAAACTTTAGCTTGCTAAATCTCATGCTATCACAGCAAGTTTGCAAACAGGGTAAGATCTGATAGCTATGTACCACATCACTGTGGTTAGCAGCTCTGCTAAGTTTGACTGTTCAGGCTTCATACATTCCATCAGAATAAAATATGATTGCAGACAAGCTAAGAAGGACAGAATGCCCACGAATGAAAACCTGCAAAAGTCCTGAAGACCAGAAGTGATTTCAGGCTTTCAAAGCAGTGATCACTGCCAAACGCCTTCTGACATATATGTGTTACTGTCTGTCCTGACAGTTTCATAGACCTTGAAGTTTCAGTCCTTCGGAAATCAGTCCCCACTCCAGTTCTGCGGTATCTGTAGTAACTGACTGCAGATGGGTTGGAAAAGAGAATGGGTTGTAAGAAAACCTCCTTGCTGTTCTTTAAAAACTTCTGTTTAATGGCTCCTTGCTGCTTAATGAAAAAAGAAGATGAAAAGGAAGATCATTTTTGATTTAAAAAGGAGGATTGAAATATTTAAGTTACTCCTTGATCAATTTTCTCCTTTCATCGCATTTCTTGAGCACCTCAGTTGCAGAAGAGTGAAACAAAACTTCATTGTCTAAGGAAGAATGTAAAAATTCAGTTTTAATATATTCAGGTAGGTTTTAATAATGAAACTAAGCTAATCTCACTACTGATTCAGAATCATCATCATACTCACACTTTAAAACATGCATATTAACATGGGAAATGGATGTTACTGAGGTATTCAAGGATTTTTTTTTACCTCAGGAAAAGGATGGTTAATTAACTTTTGCATGATCTTAAAAATAAAATTAAATACTTTAACATATGAGCTTGACAATTCAAAATGTTGACAAAGAAGAAGAAACTTTCTTCCCTAACTTGTCAAAAGCTTTCCCATCCTCGTTAGATGGAATGGGGTAGGCAGCAGTTATCTGTTTAGGAGAAGCAGTTTTAGATAAATTACTGCTGGATCTCATTTATGACTGAAAAACAAATACTTATGAGTTTGTGGTACCCTGCAAAACATGTCAGCTGTCCTAGTGGCAGCAAATTTTCTATTAGGCAAACTAGCAGTGAGAAAAACATTCTGTAAAGCAAACAATATGGGGAGGGGGACAGCTGCAGATTTAGGAAAATTCATCTATAACACTTCACAGTACATTTTCTGTGCAAAAGGAATTTTATTCTCCTTCCACTGAAAAACTTCTTTTCAAATTACAATCTTAGAAAAAAGGTAAATATTCAATAATCTCTGAAGCCATGCTTCCCTCTGAGTTAGACTGAAAATAAATTCCTGAAGTACAACAATCCACCTGTAATGTCAGTTCTTATGACTAAAATCCAAGTCAATGTTCCCTGTCCATGGAAATAGAAAGAGGAGGCTGTAATATTGTCACAGTATGTTCACCGTTACTGGGAAATTCTCTGGAGAATGACTGACCCATAAAAGGCATACCAATTCCAGATTCAGGTTCCCTAGCTTGGCTGAGTGAAGAACCTTCACCCACACCTTCCCCGAAACCAACAAGAATAGTTCTCTCTTGTCCATCAAGGACATCCCTACAGCCACAGTGGACGCAGCTATCCCCAGTCCTTGGTGGCTGTAGGTGCAATACCAGAGGGACTGAGGAAAAGAATGAGAGGCATGAAGGAGCAACAGTGGCCAAACTGACAACCAGAGACTCCCTGATAACTTTCTTCTTGCACATAGGGGAAGGTAAATCATACAGACTGGCAGCTGTTCTCTTGGTTAGCTAAGAATGAGACCTCAAAGACTGATAGAAATACCTTGATGAGTTTGTAAAGGGTAATGTAGAGAACAAGTGGTACAAATTAAGTTAACCCCCTAACAGTCCCTCAACAAGCACAACATCCTCCCCAAAATACACAAACTTATCCTGTAGGAAAAGTCTGTCAAAAAAATATTTTTTTTTTTACACAAAAAATTCACTAAAGCATTTACACACCAATTCCATCAGAAAAATAAGGACAATCCCAAAAATATTCAGTTTTCTTGCATTCACAACATTATAGCCATAAAAACACTAGTTTTCCTCAGAAAATTAATTTTAGTGGAAAGTTTCCCCAAAGGGGGATTTATCTGACCAACAGTTTCACAGGGTCCACAGAAGGAGCACTCTTCAGCAGCAAAAAAGCTCTGAAGAAACTGGTGCCTTAGCTACTTTTAGAAGGAGCTCTACTCAACCTCTTGAGAATTACAGCACACAGAAAACACCCTAAAGCATTGAAAGCTGGACAGTCACAGGGGGTAGGTCTAGGCTACAGCAACAGTGATCTAAATGTTGAACATTGAAGAGAGTTTTTAGGCTAAATCTGTTTCCCAACACAATGGAATTACTTACTTTAAGGCAAGTTCTGGAATCAGAGTCACTATCAGACATGAAATGTATACCAAAATACAAAAGACAGTCAAGAAAATCCAGTATGGGATATTTAATCTGTCTTCTGTAAGCAAGTTAACCATGTTGATACCTTTCACTGAAAGTGAACTGCATTAAAAGAAATATCTCAAGATAGTGTCAACTAATCCCCTCTTTTACCAGTGGAAGGGCATCAGCTG
Source organism: Protopterus annectens (assembly GCF_019279795.1). Taxonomy (NCBI): domain Eukaryota; kingdom Metazoa; phylum Chordata; order Ceratodontiformes; family Protopteridae; genus Protopterus; species Protopterus annectens. Next base: position 1,178,936,073 of record NC_056745.1, read on the forward strand.
AAGACTTGTGGGGAAGGTACAGTTATGGAAGTTGGGTTTGTCACATGGGTTGTCTGAAGGTATGATATACCAAGAAGCAGTGATTGCAACAATGAAAAGTACAACAAACATATCTTTCGTCTGGCAACTGATCTAGCAAATGTTACATGTCATTGACCAGATCTCACTGTAACTTGTGTGTGAAAGATAGTTTATGGGCATCAAAGAGAACATTGGGAGCACAAAAACCTACTCCCCAAAGCAGTCCACAGCCCTGGACTCCTTATTAGGGGTGTCTGGGTCTGAATCAAGGAGCCTGAATTCTCACTATTGACACTGGAGTTGGATGTTCACTTGGAACAAAAGTGGATACACACAGTACTTCCAGATGCAGATCTCTCTGCATCAAGCACAGTTTCCCTTAAGAGCACACAGGGAACATGCTCAGTCTGGGGGCTGGTTCCTCTATTTCTCTCTCCAGACCCCAAATACAACTCCCCACTGGCACAGCTTTAGAGTTGAGTCCTTAGCCAAGGTTCCACGCCAAGTCATCCAGCACCTTCTCTGTGAAACCAGTGCCTTGTTTCCCTGCTCCAAGCAGCCGATACAAACATTCGTTTGAGAAGTGATTTGCACACACACACCTAGGAAAGGCAGGCAGAGATTCACCTGCTGTTCCCCCTTCTGCTGAGACTATAAGGTAGCTATCACTGCCACCAGAACCTGCCAGCTACTTTAAGACTCTTACAGGGGTATCCAATTATACTGTGTACAATTAATACTAATACAAATAGTAGTTTCACCAGCAGCAAGGCTTTCAGGAGTGGGCAGAGTTATCACCAAATAAACATATGCAAATACTGTCAAAACTTAACATTCTTCTAAAAGGACCAGCCACAATGAGAAGTTTAAATATATTTAATAATAAAAGAATATGAAAATACTAAATATCAATTTACAGCAAACACCAGAGTTTCAGCCATAGGAAATATTAAAAATAACACAGATACAGAAAAACAGTATTTATCTAATCTCACTATCAATTCCTGATTGACTAAAAGAATCACTGTTACCAAGTTAAGTTACTTACTGCCGCAAGGCAAGATGATGGGGTGAGGGTCTTTCTAGTCAGGTTTCCAAGAACAGACTGCCCTTGAGACTTTAGTCTCCTCTAGTATTAAAACATTTCTGTACAGAATGACATCACATTGCATCTGCTCATCAGACGTCTGATTCCCACACTACTACCAACACTAGAAGCTGCAGGGTTTAGCACCTATGTCCTACCATACATATCTGGAGCTTTTTATAAGATCTGTTGCAGCATCTGGAAACCATAAAACTAAAACCATTCCACTCTCCCTACAGGAGCTACAAACTATTCTCTAGCACAGACATTGCATCTCTGTCTCCCTTCAAACTGTGGCATAACATCTTTATGGCTTAACCCATAAAGTAATTTAATTTCAAAAATATGTTTTCAAAGTCAAATAGATTAACCTCTTCTCTTCCAGTATATGCTGTTACAATGTATATATTTTGTGACGCCCGTGCACTGCCCCAGTAATCAAGGAGCCTCAATCCTCACCATTAACACCAGTGAGAGGCGTCCACATTGGGAAGGATAACAAGTATGCACACAGTAAAGTACAATTTTCCTTAAGAGCACACAGAGATCACAGTCAATCTGGTGCTGGTTTCACCATTTCTCTCCAGATCCCCAATAAGACTCCCCACTGGCACAGCTATAGGGTACAGATCTCAGCCTAGTGGTCAAGCTAAAACCTCCAGCACCCTCTCTGTCCAACCAGTGCTTCGTGTCCCTGCCCAAGTAGCTGACACACATACACTTTAAGATTTGATTTAGATACAAACACACAGACATTTCTGGGGAATGCTGGCACAGGTTCTCCAGCTGTGCCCCCTTTCTGCCCAGACTATAAAGTAGTACCAGCAACCACTAATATCAGCTACTAAAAAGGCCCTTATCAAAGGGTGTCCAATTATTACTGTGTAATATTATTATCCAAATATTGTGACTGAGCAGCAAGACAATTAGAGTGGCTTTGTACAGTATTAATATATACATGCAATGTACTCTAGAGTTTAAATTATCTCTACAGAAAACAGCCACCATTGAAAGGTTTAAAAATATTTAACAAATAGAAACACAAGACAATACTTCTTACTACACAGTGCTAGTCAAGAGTTCAGGCATCACAGGAAAATGCTTAAAATAATACTGTAGAATAGTTCTGACATAAATATAGAAAACAGCTAGACTAAACTTACCATTTTCTATCTTTTCCTAAGAGCAATCACAGTTCTAAATAAACTTACATATAGAGCAAAGCAGAGTACTTGTGAGTTGTTGTCAACTTTAGACAAAATCCAAAATGCTCTTTCTCTGAGAAAGTCTTTTAAATTGATAATACATCCTGCTGACTCATTTTTGATTACATCATTCTTAACAATTCTCTGGTTTCCCAGGCTAACAGAAACTCTACATTAACATTTCTTAGTAAGCTTGCACCTGGTCAGGAAACCACAGTAAAGACATTATATATGTAAAATCTAGCAATTAACTCTGGTCTCAAAACAATGGAAAGAATATGCTGGTTCAGACACCATGGCTCCAAGTCTGAGATCAAACAGTCAAACAAGGCTTGACTTATCATCTTTCTTCTAGCATAGTGCACTATTGTTACATTTTTGACATTCAGCATTTAACACAATTTTCTTCCATTTAAGAGAGTAAGCCTGTGGCTTATATTAATATTTACAAATGACAGAATTATCTACAAAATTCTACCTAGCTAGGCTGACAGCCTTCACATTTCTACCCCCCCCCGATAACTCAAGATAGTTTTTGAAGTGTAGAATAAAATACCATAAATAAATGCCAGTTCAAAATCCACAATTTATTGTTAGCGCTTTCGTTCGCTCACAATGAAGGAACTTCAGACCCTGTCTGAAGAAGTTCCTTCATTGTGAGTGAATGAAAGGGCTAACAATAAATTGTGGATTTTGAGCTGGCATTTATTTCTGGTGTTTTATTCTACTGTTGGTGGTATTCATTTTTCTTAGTTTTTCAAGTGTCCCTTGAGAAACGTTGCTTGAGAGGGTTAGGTCTGTCTGAGTATGCCTTACCCCATTCCCTGTCTTGAGAGCCCATCTGCATTGACATTGCTACTCCCACTGTTGTGCTGTACTAGCATATATACTAGCAGCCCTAGGCTCCATCTTAGCAACTTGGCATTTTGCTGGCTGCCTCTGTTTAATCATGTTAGGGGATTGTGATCTGTCATTACAGTGAATTTTCTTCCATACAGATAAGGCTGAAGTTTCTGCAGTGCCCACACTATGGCTAGACATTCCTTTTTTACAGCTGCATAGCATTCCTCCATGGGCTGGAGCCTATGACTGAGATAAACCACTGGGTGCTCTTCTCCCTCTGAAGAAATCTGGCTAAGTACAGCCCCCACCCCATGGTTCGAAGCATCCACCTGCAAAACAAATTTTTTGCTGTAATCTGGACTGGCTAACATGGGGTCCTCCCAAAGATTCTTTAAGCTTCTGAACTGCCTGCTCACATGCTGGGGTTCACACTACCTTATCTGGCCTGTTTTTCCTTGTCAGGTCTGTGAGAGGAGCAGCTATGGTACTATAACTGAGGACGAACTTTCTGTAATACCGTGCTGTCCGTAAGAATGCCCTCACCTGCTTTTTGATAACAGGTGCAGGCCATGCCTGAATGGCTTCCACTTTGGCAGGTTCTGGCCTGATCTTACCACTCTGCACTCTATGTCCCAGGTAGGAGACCTCTGCCATGCCCACCTGACATTTGCTCAGCTTAATGTTCAGCCTTGCCCTCTGTTGTCTGCCCAGCACTTCCCTGACATACTGAAGGTGCTCTTACCAGGAATGGCTGTACATGGCAGTATCATCTAGGTAAGCAAGGGCAAACCCTCCTGCCCTTGCTAGGATACGATCTACCATGCTCTGGAAAGTTACTGGGGCATTTTTCATTCCAAAGGGCATCTTTGTGAACTCATACAAGCCAAAAGGAGTTACAAAGGCTGACCTCTCTCTAGCACTGAGAGTCAAGAGCACCTGCCAGTAACCCTTGGCAAGATCACTGGTTCATAGGTTCATAGATTCATACTAGGCTATCTGCCCTCGGGCATTTATAAGCCTAGCCAGAGTGTGTTTGGCTTTCGCCACCTATTTTAAATTAATTTTGCTATTCCCTTTTTTGAGGTTAGTATACTGTGCCTCTGTCTAACAGTGACACAGAAGTGATACCCGGGGTAAACCTATGATCTCCCATCCACTCATCAAGATTCTTCTTGAAGAGAGTCAATGAGGGACTCTGCCTAACCTGGACTGGGATTTTATTCCAGAGTGAAGGGAGACTCTGGGTTATGAATCTGTCCCTCCAGCATGTCCTATTTATTTCAGTGCTGAGGTTCAAGTCTCTCGAGCTCGTAGCTCGATGGGATTTGGATTTTCTGAGGTGCAGCATGTCCATTAATTCCGGGTTGGACATGGCTTTATACGTCAGGCACAGATCGCCTCTGAGCAGGCGGTATGCCACTGAGTAGAGCTGGAGTTTCTTTAACCGGGCAGCATATGGCATCTGTTTGAGCCCTTTGATCCTCTTGGTGAGGTACTTTTGGGGTCTTTCCAGTTGCTGCAGGTGTCTGGTAAGGTACATCCCAAAAGGGGCATTGTACTCAATTATGGGCCTGATGAGGGATGAGTAAAGAGGCACGATGACCTCCCCTGATCTAGATGTGAATCCCTTCATGATTAGGTGGGCTATATAAATGTTTTTCTAACCACTTTGGCCATGTGGTTGTCAAATGAGAGATTGCTATCAACTTGGGTCCCCAGGTCCCTAATTACTTCTTCTGTACTTAATGGATTACCACCTATGTGGTAATTTGTGGGCACTTTGTTTTGCTAAAGGGGATGACTATACACTTTTTGGTGTTTAGCTTGAGGCCATGGCTCTGGCACCAGTTGTCTGTTTCTATGAGGCCCTTTTGGAGGATGCTTGTGTTGGCTGGAGAGTCGATTATGGCGCCCAGTTTGCAGTCATCTGTGAACTTGGTCAGCCACAGTCCTTCCGTGTTGGCCTGTACCTCCGAGAAATATATACCGAACAAGAGAGGTCCCAGGACTGAGCCTTGTGGGACGCCACTTGTAACTGGTTTGGAGTCTGACATGGCTCCAGCAATTTTAACCATGTGGGTTCTGTCCTTGCAACCCATCTAGTGACATAGGGGTTTATATTTAAGCTGGTGAGCTTATCTATAATGCCCGAGTGGGGTATTGTATCGAAGGCTTTTGTGAGGTCCAGGTAGGCTGTGTGGACCACCTTCCCCTCAACAATGGCCTTGGTGACTGTTTCAAAGAAATCAACCAGGTTTAAGAGGCAGGATCTGCCCTTAACAAAGCCAAACTGGGTAGGATCCAGTGTCTGTAGGTCCCCAATATCTTTATTTATGAGGTCCATGATGATCCTTTCCATACCTTTGCAGACCAAGCTAGTCTGGCTTATGGGGCGATAGTTTCCAGGATCCATTGAGGCACCACCTTTGTGGAGAGGGATCACTGTTGCTGTACGCCACTCTTTGGATACATATCCTGTAGTAAGGCTGAGACTGAACAGTAGTTTTATGTTTGGGTTTAGCTCTTCTTGGAGTTCATGTAGAATGCAGCCCAGGACACCGTCTGGTCCCATTGATGCTGTGTTTTTTGCTTTGGAGAGGGCGGCTCTTACCTGAGCATCTGAGATGTCAGGGGGGCAGCACTCTGCTGGGATAGATATTTTCCCTGTTGGTGGGGAGGGGGGGGAGTTTGCGCTGAACCTGTCAGCTAGGATGTTGGCAATGTCTGTGGGTTCGGTGTATTTTTTGTCATTTTGGACTAATTCTAAGCATATCTGGGAATTCCCACCCAGGTTCCTAACATAACTAAGACTAAGTGTCCTGTGCAATTTTTCTCTTGAAGCTGGCCTTAAACGATTTTATGAGTGCCCGTAGTTTTTTGCTAATACTGATCAGAGATGCCCTCCCTTTTTGGGATTTTGCTCTATCATGTAGTAGCTTCCTCCTTCTGTTGTATAGTTTGTTTATGGCTGGGGTCCACCAGACAGGACGTCTGCCTTTGGAGGACTGGGTCTTGGTTTTATTTGGGATTGCATGATCCATGCATTCCTGAAGGTGTTAATAGAATGCGTTTATAAAGGATTCTGAGGTCTGGGCCGTATTTTCCACAGGCCCGGGGGCTTTGAAGGATTCCACCTCGGTTTTGAGGAGTGTGAAATTTGCTTTAGAGAAGTTTTTCACTGTGGTTTTCTGGGCAGGGGGTGGGGTTGGGATGTGAATATCCAGTGAGATTAGTTTATGGTCTGATCTTACCAGTGAGGGATACACTTCTGGTCTGGAGCATACAGTCGCCATGTGGGTGATGATCAGGTCCAGTATGTTTTCCCCTCTTGTGGGAGTGGTAACAAGTTGTTCCATAGCATTTGAGTTTATAAATTCTAGGAACCTTTGGGCTAGGATGTTGGAGCTAGAGTAATGCTCCCAGTCTATGTTTGGGTAGTTGAAGTCGCCCAATATAATGGTGTTTGGAGAGACCTTCATATTTTCCAGTGTTCTCAGGAAGGCTGAGTGGGGTTCCTGGGTTTGGGAGGGTGGTCTGTAGCAGGCTATAAACTGGAAGACAGTTTTACCCACTGTTAGTTGCACATGGATAGTCTCTGATGCTTCGTGCTGTGCCAACAACCTGTAGGTGTGGGTATCTTTGACGAATATTGATACTCCCCCTCCTTTTGTGGTTCGGTCCAAGTTTTGGGGCCGAAAAGCATGGTATGAGGTATAACCTGGTAGTGCTGGGCTGCTCTTGGGAGTCTTGAACCAGGTTTCTGTTACTGCACAGATATCGATGTTCTCCATGCTAAGGAGAGTTTTGAGTGCATGCATCTTGAGGTTTAGACTTCTGGCGTTGAGTAGCATTACTCTTAGTTTCTTATCCTTTGTGATACCTATGGAGGTGGGTTTGTCTTTTGAGCCTTGCCTAAAAAAAGGCACTATGGGGGTAGCAAGAGCCTTTGCCAATATCCGAAAGCCCAGGGGTGACAGGTGCAAGCCGTCCCTAACGAAGCATCATGGCTTGTCGAGCATGTCATCCCAGGCTGACAAACATTGGATCCCCTTTGACTGACACCAATACTTAAGCCAATTGTTGAAATTGATCATCTTGTCTTCATATTGTGGCATCATTCTTGGTGAGGGTAAGATGCTACTCAAGGTCAGGGTCATACTGACCTGGGCTACATGCTCAGAGAGCTCCTCTATGTCTCTTTTCATGTAGTCCAGGGAGGTACGTCTCAGGTCATTCACACCAGCATGGACAATGACTGAGTCATATTTGTACTTGCCTTGGAGTGACCTGAGTGCTTGTTTTATGTGGCAGATCCTAGCGCCCGACAGGCAGCTCACCGTGACCTTCTCCTTGTTCAGCCTGGTGAGCGGGATGTCAGTGTGCCTGACGATAGAGTCACCTATTACAAGTGTATCAGGTGTGTTGTTTAGCCTTAAGGGCTGTGACTGTTCGGCACACTGGCTTTGTGAGCTATGTGTTGCACGTGTTTTGTTTTGGGGTAGCGGTTGCTTGGGTGTTTGCTTTGGAGGTCTCTGCTGCTTAGGCAGATTTTTATTTAGAGCCTCCAAGTATGTTTTTGTGTGTTTATGTGTTTGGTTTGCTGTCGTGGTAGGTCTATGTGAGACTGGAATTGTAGTGAGTGTGGTTTCCTTCTCCTCCTGACTGGTTACGCCAGTACTGAGTTGAGATAGCTTAGCCTCCAGTTTGGCTATATGGTTGCATCTCTCACATGTGTTGGAATTTGTTGGGAGGAGGAGAGGGTTGTCTGTGTACATGAGGCAGTTGTAACATTGCCTCAAGATTCCCATATTCACCAGCTGGACCGGAGAGGAGATTGACAACTGACCTTTGGACATGCTAGAATAGTACTGGGAATTCCTTTAGCCCCATCCAGCTGCTCTAGGGCCTCATCTGCCCTTGCATGGGGTACGTATCTGACTCTGTGTGACTTTTTAATTTCCTGTAGTCCACACAAAACCTGGTGCTACCATCCTTGTTTGGCACCATCACCACTGGGGAAGCCCAGGGACTGTTGGACTCTTGAATTACTCCTAGTTCCAACATCTCCTGTATCTCCTCCCTCAGAGTCTGTTTGACTCTCTCATGCACCCTATAAGGGGCCTGCCTAATAGGCCTTTGGGGTTCTGTATCCACCTGGTGTTGCATCGGTGGGTGCACCGTGGTTTCCCAGTGAACATGTCCCGAAACTCCTGTAACACTGCTCGGATTTCTCGAACCTGGGTTGGAGATAGCTGCTGGGACATTGCTACTCCTTACACTGAGGTGTCAGCCCGAGCCTCACTGAGGAGGTCAGTCACCAGATATCCCTCAGACTCCTCCTGCAATCCACTGCAAATGCTCAGCACAAGGGCCTCCCTATCATGGTAAGGTTTCATCATGTTAACATGGTACGATTTGCGCTCCTGTCTAGCAGTTCCACCATGTAGTTAACATCACTTACCTTTCTTACCACCTTGTAGGGTCCCTCCCAAGCTGCTTGCTGTGTCTGACAGGAATGAGAACCATTACCTGTTGCCCTACAGCATACTGTTTAGCACGAGCATTCTTGTCATACCATACCTTTTTCTGTTGTTTGGTTTCTGCCAGGTTCTCCTGGGCCAAGCTCATGAGTTCCCTGAGCCTTGTCCTGAGGTTTAGGACATATGCCACAACAGACTCCTTGTGGGATTCACACTCACCTTCCCACTCATCATGAATTAAATCTAGAGGTCCCTTCACCCGATGCTCATACAGCAACTCAAAGGGTGAAAAACCTGTGGATTCCTGGGGAACTTTTCTGTAAGCAAATAACAGATGGGGCAAATATTTGTCCCACTCCCTCTTAAATTGGTCTGCAAATGCCCATAGCATAGACTTGATTGTAGAGTTTAACCTCTCAACAAGACCATTAGTGTGGGGATGGTAGAGGGTGGTCTTCAGGTGCTTCACCCCATAGTACTTCCACAGACAAGCCAGCAGGTCTGACATGAAATTGGCACCTCTGTCAGTCAGTATTTCTTTTGGGAAACCTACCCTGCTGAAAATCTCTAACAAAACATTTGCCACCTTTTCTGCCTCAATGGAGGACAGAGCCACTACCTCAGTGTATCTTGTAGCATAATCTACCACCACTAGGATATACTTTTTCCCTGTGGAACTTGGGGTGCTCAGTGACCCCACAATATCCACAGCTACCCTCTGAAATGAATCCTCAATCACAGGCAAAAGCATCAAAGAAGCTCTCACCTTGTCTCCTGCCTTGCCTACCTTTTGGCCCTGCTCGTAGGTCTTGCAGTACTTTGTTACATTTCTGGAAATTCCAGGCCAATAGAAGTTCTGCATAATACGTCTCTTTGTACATTTTATCCCCATATGACCTGCAAAGGGAATATCATGGGCTATGGCTAGAAGTGCCAGATGGTAGGCTCTAGACACTACCAACTGCTATATCCTCTCACCTTCTAGCCCTCCCTCAGGGGTCCACTCTCTATACAGTAACCCTTTGTCCCAGTATACAGATTCTCCCTTCCCTTGAGAATCAGGTGCCTCACTAACTACCTGCCTCAAGCCTTGCAGTGTAGGGTCTGAGAGCTGAGCCTCTCAACTCTCTCTTTGTAACCCTTCCCAGCTCCCCTTCCACAGGAAGTCTGGCATCCTCTGACAGCAGTGCCTCACTGTCAGCCTGGGTACTACTACTCACCTCTACCTTTGCAGTCGCTCTGTCCAAGGGAACATCAGTACCCACAAGCAGCTATGCGGTCTGTCTGGGTCTCCCCCAGGCTACCAGACCCACATGCTTGTCTCCAAGCCGGACAGCATGTAACTGGATGAGCACACGGTACTGCATTACCAAAATCATTCCCTATCAGGACATCTGCAGGGATATCCTCAAACACACCTACTTGCTGGTTTCCTCTCCCATCCTCCAAGTCAAGGTGAACCCTAGCCAAAGGTATTTGGAATGGGGTGCCTCCTAAAGCCCTGACTGATTAGACTTCCCAGGCAAGTAGTGCTCCTCTGTAACCATTGCAGGCTTTACAATGGTTATGTCAGAGGCTGTGTCTCTCTTAGCAATGGCCTCTTTGCCATTCACTACAAAAGGATATAACCTCTTGTGGCAATTTGGTACCCTTGTTGTCTCAAGACAACCTACTACTGGCATTTTGTCCTTCCCACTTACTGGCTCCCTCACCCTTTGTTCCCCACCTTGCCTGGGTGGACATCTATATGCTACATGGCCCCACTGGTTGCATTCAAAACATTTAACCCTAGGTCCTGAACGTGTACCTGGACTAGTGGCTTCCTCCTCTACTGGCAGATTCTGTTGGGGTAGTCTGGGCTGCCCACCATGGGTTCCTTTAGACCCATGAGCAGTACTGGGGGTCCCTTTCCTGTTCAGGGATGCCCTGCTTGCTAGGTATAGGTCTCCATTCTTCCCCAACTCATCTGAAGTAGCACATTGTCTATCAGCTAATCAGATCCTCATGCAAAGTGCTAAGGGTTTGTTCCCTCACCAAAAGGTCTGCCAGCCCAACAAAAGTGGTGACCCGACATCCACTCACCCACCTATGAAAATAAGTGCTCAGTTCAGCAACATATTCACACCACTTTGATCTGCTTTGCGTCTATGCTCACAAAACTTTTTCCTTTAAGCTTTAGGTGTTAGCTTAAAAATTCTAACAGACAGTTCTTAACACCAGTATAATTTAAGAAATCATGGTCAGACATTTTGGACAAAATAGTTACAGCTTTACCATGGAGTAAGGGGGTCAGGAGCTGTACTCAGAGCCTTTGGTCCACATCATACTATTTACATACCCTTTCAAACATATGAATGGAACTAACAAAATTATCCCTCTCTTTAAACTGCAGAAGAAATTTACTGACCTTTTGGGGTCCGGTTATTCCCTTCCCCATTACCTCCATGTCTCTGGTGAAAAGTCAGCATCTCCTTCTTGTGCTGCCTCTCCTTCTCCTCAGCTTCCAGGTGTAGTAGTTTTTCATTCTCCTCAACATGTAGATGTCTCAGTCTCTCTGCTGCTTCTGTTTCCAAATGCCTGGCCTCCAACTCAAGTCTCTTTAGCTCCAGATGGATTTTTAAGTCCTCTGCAGAAAGGTTGAGCTGTCCATTCTCTGAGTGTTGTACATCTCCACGGCCAGTCTGATCATCCTCCTGATTGCTGTTTTCTGATGCAGCTGTGACCAAAGCTGCAATCATGTCTTGCCTTAGTCAGGTTTCCATGCACCAGTCCATTAGCCTGGCACATCTGAGCCAACTGGCTCCTTGACAGTATGCCATACTCCTCTGCTGACACACTTGCCTGCTCTCTCTGACTAAGCTAAAAAAAGAAATAAAACAATTGTGATCTGAACTCTGAATATTCACTGCATGGCTGATTTAGAGTACAAAAACACCTTCAGTGATCCCTGTACACAAACTACAGGAATTCACTATCCATACCACTACAAGCCAATTGCCAAGCAATTAATATGTGGTGTGGATATCCCACCACTGCCAAACAATATGTGATGCCCATGCACTGGCCCAGTAATCAAGGAGCCTCAATCCTCACCACTAACATCAGTGAGGGGTGTCCACATTGGGAAGGATAAGAAGTACACACACAGTAAAATACAATTCCCTTAAGAGCACACAGGGATCACAGTCAGTCTGGGGCTGGTTTCTCACTTTCTCACCAGCTCCCCAGTAAGACTCCCCACTGGCACAACTATAAGGTACATATCTCAGCCTAGTGGTCAAGCTAAAACCTCCAGCACCCTCTCTGTCCAACCAGTGCTTCATGTCCCTGCCCAAGTAGCTCACACACACACACTTTAAGATTTGATTTGGATACAAACACACATATCCACTTCTGGGGAAGGCAGGCACAGGTTTTTCATCTGTGCCCCCTTTCTGCCCAGACTGTAAGGTAGTACCAGCTGCCACCAACCACTAATATCAGCTAATAAAAAGACCCTTACCAAAGGGTGTCCAATTATTACTGTGCAATATTATTATCCAAATAGTGTGACTGAGCAGCAATACTATTGGAGTGGCTTTGTACAGTATCACTATATACATGCAATGTACTCTAGAGCTTAAATTATGTCTACACAAAACAGCCACCATTGAAAGGTTTAAAAATGTTTAATAATAAATAATAAAAACACAAGGCAATACTTCTTACTACACAGTGCTAGTCAAGAGTTTAGACATCACAGGTAAATGATTAAAATAATACTGTAGAATAGTTCTGACATAAATATAGAAAACACCTAGACTAAACTTACTATTTTCTATCTTTTTCCTAAGAGCAATCACAGTTCTAAATAAATGTACACAGCAAAGCAGAGAAGTGGTGAGTTGTCAGCTTTAGACAAAATCCAAAATGCTCTCTCACTGTCTCTGAGAAAGTCCTTTAAACTGATAATACATTCTGCTGACTCATTTTAGATTACATCATTCTTAACAATTCTCTGGTTTCCCTGGCTAACAGAAACACTACATTAACATTTCTTATTAAGTTTGCACCTAGTCAGGAAACCACAGAAATTAAAGGCTTTATATATGTAAAATCTAGCAATTAACTCTGGTCTCACAACAATAGAAAGAATCTTCTGGTTCAAACACCACGGCTCCAAGTTTGAGATCAGTCATACAAGGCTTGACTTATCAGCTTTCTTCCAGCAGAGTGCACTGTTACATTTCTGACGTTCAGCATTTAACACAATTTTCTTCCATTTAAAAGAACAAGCCTGTGGCTTATATTAATATTTACAAATGACAGAATTATCTACAAAATTCTATCTAGCTAGGCTGGCAGCCTTCACCTATCTTCACACATGCAAACAGTAACAATAATACATGTGCATTTCTTTTCTGTCCAGCAGGAAGCACTGTTGATATTTTTTAACACAAGCATCTGTACAAATCAGTTTGATACACAAATGACATATAATTCTTTAAAAAATTCCAGCTAGCTGTGCTGGCATGTTACACATCGACTGCCCTACTTCTCCTGGCATGGCTGGCGGTACCTGCTATCGTCACAAGGGGCATGAACAACTAGGCTCTAAGAAATTGGAACCTTTTTAAGGGCTGCTGATGCAATTATAGCATTAGGCTTAGGGGGTCCCTGACCAAAAGCTTGAGTCCTCAGGGGACTAGAAAGTCCTTTTTCCCTAGAAATGGAAATGCAGTGTAAGGGTTTCCTCTATGTTGGTGTGCTGGCAATATTTTACATGCTATCGGTACCAAATGAGAAAACTGTTTAAAAAGATTGTGGAGTTTACTGAAAGCTCTGTTGCAGCATTCTTTGTGGGAAATACACTGGGTTAAAAGGCAATCACATCTTGCTGCATTGTTTTACTTCTCCAAGCTTGGGATCACCAGGTGAATTATACAAGGAAATGGCATACTCCTCAACTTTGACAACAGTAATGGCAGAACTTGGTCTCATTCCTCCTGACACAACATGTAGCACACTCACCTTTGGTGTAGACGGCTATAGGTTCTATTCCCATACCAGGTAGATTGATTGCTGATACTGCAGTGCAGCATAAGGGGGTGCTGCACTCCTGAGTGTGTTGTCTTTTGGATGAGACATCAAACCATGTCCCCATCTGCCTGAATTGGTGGTATTTCAGGTGGATATAAAAAATATCCCACAACATCTATCAAAATGGGTAGGGGAAATTCTCAGATATCCTGGCCAAATTTTCCCTAGTAGTATAAATACCACTTCAGGTCTCCCCCTGAAAACAGACTACTAGCCAACTAGGACTAACCTGTTCAACAAAGGATAAATTAATAAATAAAATACAAGGTATGACTACAGCTCAACATCAAGAAACACTGCAAATGCCCTTGGGTGCATCTGCCCTGCTGCTTGACAGATGGTACAGCCAAGGGCTCAGAAAGAAGGTACTGTGTTTTGCACATGTACCATTATATGAATGGGGCAGATGCTGTAGATGGTCCCTAGTAGTATAAATACCACTTCAGGTCTCCCCCTGAAAACAGACTACTAGCCAACTAGGACTAACCTGTTCAACAAAGGATAAATTAATAAATAAAATACAAGGTATGACTACAGCTCAACATCAAGAAACACTGCAAATGCCCTTGGGTGCATCTGCCCTGCTGCTTGACAGATGGTACAGCCAAGGGCTCAGAAAGAAGGTACTGTGTTTTGCACATGTACCATTATATGAATGGGGCAGGTGCTGTAGATGGTCATGACAGGGCATCAAATTTTGCATCAACTATGTAAATAATACCAATCTCTGGAAGGCCAGTTTCACTGGTTCTAGCAATTATATTAGCATCGGTAGACATAATTCAGAAGCTATCAACACTGTTGCCTCAGTTGACAGCTGAGTCACTGACATCAAAGACCGCAGTCCTGAGATTGTGGCAGTGATCAAAAAGTACAGTCATGTTAAGTAAACTTACCACAACAGTTGATGTTTGAATAGATCACTGCAACTGTAGCCTAATTGCAGAGACTGTTTCAGAGAAGGAAAATCAGAAAAAAAATTGTCTCCTCAGTATCAAAATCTGTTGCCTGAAAATAAATAACTGAATTTACTCCCTCCGGTTCTAATTCCTGTTCCTCACCTGGGGAGCTTCATAAACAGAATTTATTTTTATCTTACTAGAAAAACTAAAATGTGAAAGGTTAAGAGCCTGAACTAAGTCAAGAGCTAAACCCAGTAAATCTTCCCTATCTAGGGTAACAGAAACAAGGGAATATAAATGTTTAACTTTCTGCTTCTTTTTATCAGGAATATCCAAAGAAGCAGCATGACCCATGTCAGAATCATCACTGTGGGAAACAGGCATTAAAGTCTAGCCAGGCAAAGAAGCTTTTCCCTCTCCTTCCTCAATTTCTGCAGAATATATCTAACCCCTGGTCCATGGTGGCATAAGGGACTACACCAGAATAAAACAGGAAAAAAAATGATCTGAGGAACCTGAAAAGGCCACTGCCAGGGTCACCCATCTTTGACTTGAAGCAAGGAAGCACCCTGCTGAAGCAAGGAAGCACCCTGCTGAACTATCAAAAGCCTTCTAGAAATGTTCTTTTTCCTTGTGTCTGAAAGAAATCAGTAAAAACAAAATGAAAACTCCAGCAAAGCTAGAACTTCCGCTGAGTGACCTCCCAAACCTCTTGTATTAGAGGCACATGGGGTATATGCAAATGACCCTTATGAACATCAGGTGTTTCAGATAATTGGCGATTCTGAATGCCCATGACTTGTGTTGCCATTTTAATGGACAATTTCAGGCCAATAAAGCCAAACCCCACTAGCTGTGGATATGCATATTTCGGCCTTATGACTTCATCAGCAGAGCACAAGCAAAGTGTTTGACTTAGCATAAGAAACACAGGGCTGTTATACCCAGCTGATGTCCATTATCATTAGGGTCACTGCAAAAATATCCCAAACAACAAACTAAAAGAATAAGTGAGAGGGTCACTGAAAAACCAATCACTAAAAACAAAATGAAAACTCCAGAAAAACTAGAACTTCCACTGAGTGACCTCCCAAACCTCTTGTATCAGAGGCACATGGGATATATGCAAATGACTGTTATGAACATCAGGTGTTTCAGTTAATTGGCAATTCTGAATACCCATGACTTGTTTTGCCATTTTAATGGACAATTTCAGGCCAATAAAGCCAAACCCCACTAGCTGTGAATATGCATATTTCGGCCTTGTTATGACCTCATCAGTACAGCACAAGCAAAGTGTTTGACTTAGTATAAGAAACACAGGGCTGTTATACCCAGCTGATGCCCATTATCATTAGGGTCACTGCAAAAATATCCCATACAAACTAAAATAATAAGTGAGAAGGACACTAAAAAAACAATCAGTAAAAACAAAATGAAAACTCTAGCAAAGCTAGAACTTCCACTGAGTGACCTCCCAAACCTCTTGTATCAGAGGTACATGGGATATATGCAAATGACCCTTATGAAGGAAGAAAGAACCAAAGAACTAGAAAACTGTTTCATGGTAAAGCTGAGAAAGTAGCCTGAAACATGGTTAGCAATGTCAGCATTAGTTGATAAAAAGGTAAGTATTCAAAAAATAGTCTAAAAATCCAAAAAAAGGCAACACAAAATTATGTCAAGGCCAGGTTACAACATTCATTGCAGAAGCATGTTATCACTGCTTCCTCAGAAGTGAATAAAAGCATACAACCCAACCCTAATATTGGGAAAAAAGGCACCACCCCTCTAAGTCTAATCAATTAAAATATCAAAAACAATTAAAAACACATGATTTCTGAGATAAAATGCACACTGAAGACAAATTCTATGTATAAGACGTGTGGAAATGAGAAACTCTCAAAAACAAAGTCCATCCTTAAAAAGTGAAAGCACATAAAAATCATATTATATATATATATATATATAGAGAGAGAGAGAGAGAGAGGTCTACTTTTATTGATTGAAATTTCAAAATCTCAAACAAGAAAAGCACAAACCCACTTAAGCGAAAGTACACTACATCGAAAGTGCCCTTTCGCAACATCCGATTCACTGAATCGGAAAAAAAACAAAACAAACTACTTTAAACATTATTTTGCAGGGGGCAAGCCCCCATGTGGGGGTTGTGCCCCCCACTTAAATATACTTAACTCTGACATAGCACTACAGTGGGGAAAAGGATATATTTCCTTATCCCCACTGTAATGTGCTTCAGTGAATCGGCTTTTGTAAAAGTGCACTTTCGATGTATCACTCCAATTTATTCTCAACGGTGCACTTCTTCAGGATTGTCCTCACTACTCTTGTCTCTTCATCTCTCTGATAATCTGCTTAAATTTAACAGACTCTTTTCTATCACAACCCACAGCTAACGAACACCCCAACCAAATTCCACATCTCTCCTTCACCACTGTTCCTTAGCTTTTCCCCTTACGTTACTTATCATTAATCAAAGGCAATACTTATCTCCTACAAAATTATCTAATAAACAGCCCATTAAAAAAGAACCTCAGTAAACTCTAATTTCCTTATCAAACTGATGTAAGCAGGTGACATTCAACCAAATTCATGTCCAATACTCAATGCACACCATCCCCAGACTACAAGTCAGTAATTTCCCAACCAACAAAATTTCCAGGGTAACACTACTAACCCTTCCAAAAATTACAAAAATACCTAATATTTGCCTGCCCGAATATTAACAGCATAAACAAATGGTCAGTGTTAGAAACATGGATTTGCAACTTTAAACCACACATTCTAGGAATAACAAAAACCTGGCTAAAGGACTATCATTGTCCTTCTTAATACATTGTCTTAGTGTACCTTATACCTAGTTAAAAGACTGGGTCCAAGACAAGGCGGCAGGGTATTAATACTTAATAGCAAGATTATCAACTATCATCAAATGCAGCTCACTAAAATCATAACTGGATATCAGTAAATCTTGCACTTTGTGGTCATATCAACTTGCATTTGAGCACAGCCTACACGCCACGCATCCTCAGCAACCATATTACAACTACTACAGGATGTATTTGTTAACGGAGCACCATGCAATGCAAAACCTATAGGCAACTTTAATGTTAATGTCAGAACTGTTCCCAACCACCCTCTTAATAAAATGTTTCTGTTCCACAGTTTTGAACAACTGGCCGGCAAGAACTCAATTCTAGACCTCAATGTAACCAGCTTAAAAGTGAAATTCTGCTCATCTTCTGAGTGGTTGAGTGCTGAGATTCACCTGCATAAATCAACTGACAAAAGCCGATTTAAGTATACTTTATTCTGCACTTATTTAAAATTAGAAATTTGTAGATAATTGTTATATATAATATAACACAGGGAGATAATACTCCCTGTCTCTAGCTGCAGTTAGTTGCCTGAAGTGTGAAAAGGTGTAGCCATCTGGATACATTGAAAGTTGAAATTCTATGTTACTTAGCCTGGGGGGGTTCTGCTTGCATTATAATCTGTGCTGGTCACATTTTTTAATCATTCTGCTCAACTTCCGAGTGGTTGGCTGCTGAGATTTACCCACATAAATCAACTAATTGTTACCTATGAACCTATAAGAACCTATATATAATATAACACACGGAGATAATACTCCTTGTCTCTAGCTGCAGTTAGTCTCACCCCCCTTTGCTGCTCTTGTTGTGGCATTAATCTTGGTGGCTTTGGAATTACCCGTCCCTGCTGTAAATCTGTTTTTGGACACTCCTACTGGGCCCATCTCATTTGCTCACTCAACTGAGTACAGTGAGATCATGCACTCCTACCAGTCCCATCTCCTCTGCTGTGTACAGAGAGAGAGCACTTGGGAAGGACATCCCCTATAGCACTTTAATCTGCTCTGTTCTCTCCCTCTCTACACAGAAAAAAAAAACATATAGTTTCTTGAGCTGCTGTTGCATAACTGTTTTCTACCTTAATTTGCTATTCTGTGTGCTTTTAAGTGTTCAAGTGCTCTTATTTGATTTTTCATAAACTTGTTTTTGTCATTTTTAACGTATCTGCATTTATTTAAACTGTATTTGCCTTAATATTGCTACACACTCAAGTGTGCTAGCTTGTACTGCATTTAAAGTGTTTTTGCTACTGTCATTAGCTCATTCTTTCTAATACAGACAGAACTTTTTGAGAAAGCCAACCCACTTAACTAAAATATATATATATATATATATATATATATATATATATATATATATATATATATATATATATATATATATATATTGTGACTTTCGGCTTTTCCCGGTTAGGGGTCACCACAGCAGAACTCCGGTCCGCTAATGATCGGCAGTAGATTTTTACGTACCGAGTTGCCAGCTCTGATGCACAACCTTCAACGAAGGTACGCCCATTCACGCATGTCTCCACAAAGAAGACGCTCTAGCTGAGAATCAAACCGAACAGCGTCTTACTGTGAGGCGACAATGCTACCGCAGCACCACCACCGCAGTTTTATATATATATATATATATATATATATATATATATATATATATATATATATATACACACATATATATATATATATATACATACCAAGCTTGTTTTCAGCCTTTCCTGTAAGTAGTCTAATCCAGATACAGATTTGCTCTATCCAGGACTGTTTGTAAGCTTCTGTGCCCCAAGCCTTTCTGTGTTGGAGGGAAGCCTTCTAGCTTATCAGTGGGAGTGGTAAGCACTAGATACCCTATCTACCACAAGAGTGGTTTCTGGCACAGAAATTGTAGTTTACTGGCCATTTGTGCAGCTTTAACAACTTTTTCAACTTTCTGGTTTAGAAGCCTGCATTTGTGCTTGCTTTCAACCTTCCCTGTAACTAGTTTGGTCCAGATACAGATTTGCTATATCCAGGACTGTTTGTAAGCTTCTGTGCCCCCAAGCCTTTCTGTGTTGGTGGGAAGCCTTTTAGCTTATTGGTGGGAGTGGTAAGCACTAGGTAGCCTATCTACAACAAGATCCAGATACAGATTCTTAGTTTTAGCACTTGAATTTGCTTATCCGTGCTCAGCACTTGTTCAGAACTTGTAAGCACTAAATAAACTACAAATGACTACAGCACTCACCCTTCCTCATTACCTAGAGGAAAACAGTTTTGGTACTTACTTTGCTCACTTGCTTAGAGAAAAACAGCTCTTGTACTCACTTTCCTCACTTGTCTAGAGGAAAATATTTCTTTATTCAGACATGTCCAAGGATCAGCTCCCAGTGTTCTTTCCTGTCTGTCTGATGAATCTGGGCATCTTGGGGCAGTGTCGCAATTGCCTCATGTACACAGACAACCCTCTCCTCCTACCACCCAACACGACAAACTGTGAGATGCACTTATCTAGCCAAACTGGAGGTAAAGCTCTCTCTAACCAAGACTGAACTTGATAGTCAAAGGAGAAGGCAAACACTTGCACCACTCTACACTCATCACATAGTCCCACTAAACCTACACCACCAAATTCCACACATAGAGACACAAAAACATTCATGGAGGATTTCAATAATAATCTGCTCAAGCAACAGAGACCTCCAAAGCAGAAACACAAGTAACGTCCCACCACCAACACAACCCAAATGACACATAGCCCACAAACTCAGTATGCCACTCAACCACAGCACATAAGGCAAAACAACATACCCAACACACTATTCATAGGTGACTCTATAGTCAGGCACACTGATGTCCCACTCACCAGGCTAAACAATGAGAAGGTCACTGTCAGCTGCCTGTCAGGTGCCAGGATCCGCCACATAACCCACGCACTCAAGTCACTCCACAACAATTACAGATATGACTCAGTGATTGTCCATGTTGGTGTGAACGACTTGAGACGTACCTCCCTGGACTACATGAAAAGAGACATGGAAGAACTCTCCAATCTTGTTGTCCAGGCAGGTATGATCCTAGCCCTGAGTAGCATCCTGCCATCACCCAGAATGATACCGCAGTACAAGGACAAAATGATTGACTTCAACAATTGGCTAAGCTTCTGGTGTCATTCTAAGGGGATCCAGTATCTGTCTGCCTGGGAAGACATGGTCGACAGACCCTGATGCTTTGACAGAGATGGCCTGCACCTGTCATCCCTGGGATTCCAGATACTGGCAAAGGCTCTTGCTGCCCCTATAGTGCCTTTTTTAGGCAAGGTTCAAATGACAAATTAACCACCATAACAGAAACAGGCAAGCAAAAACTGAGGGTAATGCTACTCAATGCTAGAAGCCTAAATCTTAAAATGCACTCACTCGAGGCACTCCTTAAAATGGAGAACATTGATGTCTGTGCAGTGACTGAGACCTGGTTTAAGGCTCCAGACAGCACCCCTGCATTACCAGGCTATAACTCATACCACACTTTTCAGTCATCTAACCTGGACCGGAACACCAAAGGTGGAGGTGTGTCCATATTCATTCATTAAGGATATCCACAACTCCAGGCTAGTTGCTCAGCATAATGCAGCCGAGGTTATCCAAGTGCAACTAACTCTGGGCAAAACTGCAATCCAAATTGCAGCTTGCTACAGATCCCCCACCATGCCCCAGGATTCCCACTCCTGTTTTCTTGATATACTGGAAAATATTAGGGTTCAACCAAACACCCTAATATTGGGTGATTTCAACGACCCCACCATTAACTGGGAAAACTACTCATGTACTAACTCCTTCACTCAGCGCTTTCTGGAATTCATAAATTCCAATGCCCTGGATCAACTTATCCACACCCCCACCAGGGGCAACAATATCCTAGACCTAGTCATTACCAACATGAGTGACCGGTGTTCCACACCTGAAGTCAACTCCTTGTTGGTCAGATCCGACCATAAGCTAATCACCTTAGATAGCCACATCCCATCCCCACACCCCATTAAGGAAACCATGGTAAAAAATTTCTCCAAAGTCAATTTCATGCTTCTTAAGACAGAAGTGGTGAACTTCATGACAGCCATGCAGATGGACAGTACAGTTACGACTGCTGAATCCTACACAAATGCACTCTATAAGCACTTACACGACAGCATGGATCGTGCTATACCAAACAGAACCAAGACGCTATCCTCCAAAAAAAGGAAGCCAGTCTGCCATAAACAAACTCTATAATAGAAGGAATAAATTGTTTCAAAAGAGAGTAAAATCCCATGAGTGGAGGAGCTCCCTGGTCAGCCTCAGCAAGAAGCTGAGATACCTTATAAGATCCTCCAAAGCTAGCTATGAAAAACAAGATTGCCACTGATTCTAAGGACAACCACACAGCATTCTATAGCTGTGTGAAGAATCTCAATGACAACACCCAGATCTGCTCTGAGTTGCAGCACAATGGCACAAAAATTACAGAACCAACTGATATTGCCAACATCCTGGCAGATAGGTTCATTGCTAAATTTACCCCCCCCCCCCCCCCCTAAAGGGCCCATATCTATACCGGAAGAATGCAGAGTCCCTGTAATCACAACTTCACAGGTAAAAGCAGCACTCTCTAAAGCCAAAAACACAGCATCCATGGGACTGGACAACATCCCAGGCTACGTTCTGGCTCCCCAACTAAGCACCATGTTCAATCATAGCCTCATGTCAGGCTTTGTGCCCACTGAATGGCGCACAGCAACAGTTATCCCACTCCACACAGGGGGAGCCACCACTGATCCTGGGAACTATCCCCATATTAGCCTGACGAGCCTGGTCTGCAAGGCCATGGAACGTATAGGTTCATAGGTTCATAGGTTTATACTAGCGTATCTGCCCTAAGGCATTTATAAGCCTAGCTCAAAGTTTTGTGGCTTACGCCACCCCTTATATGAAAAAATACTGTGCCCATTAGTTTGTTGTGCCTCTGTCCAGCAGTGACACAGAGATGATTCCCAGGGTAAACCTACGATCTCCCATCCACAGGTCAAGATTTCTCTTGAACAGAGCCAGCGAGGTGCTCTGCCTCACATGGACCGGGATTTTATTCCACAGCATAGGGAGTCTCTGAGTGATAAATCTATCCCTCCAGCACGTCCTATTTATATCCGTGCTAAGGTTTAAGTCACTTGCTCTAGTGGTTTTGGTGGATTTGGATTTTTTGAGGTGGAGCATGTCCATTAATTCCAGGTTGGACATGGCCTTGTATGTCAGGCACATGTTACCTCTGAGCAGACGGTATGCGACTGAATAGAACTGGAGTTTCTTCAATCTGGCAGCATATGACAGATTTTGGAGTCCCTTTATCCTTTTGGTGAGGAACTTTTGGGGTCTCTCCAATTGCTACAGATGTCGGGTGAGATACATCCCTAATGGGGCATTGTACTCGATCATTGGTCTGATAAGTGAAGAGTACAGGGGAACAATGACCTCACTAGATCTGGATGTGAATCCCTTCATGATCAGGTGGGCAATGTAGAAGGTCTTTCTAACCACTTTAGCAACGTGAGTGTCAAAAGAAAGGCCACTGTCAACCTGGGTCCCCAGGTCCCTGATAACCTCTTCTGTGCTTAGTGGATTGCCACCTATATGGTAGCTTGGGGTTACCTTGTTTTTCCTGAAGGGTATGACTATACATTTTTTGGCGTTTAACTTCAGGCCATGGCTCTGGCACCAGCTATCTGTTTCCGTGAGTCCCTTCTGAAGGATATCCGTGTCCGATGCACTTTCCACTATGGCGCCCAGTTTGCAGTCGTCTGCAAACTTTGTCAGCCAAAGTCTTTCCATGTTGGCCTGTACTTCTGAGAAGTAGATGCCGAACAATAGGGGGCCAAGGACCGAGCCCTGTGGGACACCACTTGTGACCGGCTTGGAGTCTGACATAGCGCCAGCAACTCTAACCCTGTGGGTTCTGTCCTTAAGCCAGTTTGCAACCCATCTAGTGACATATGGGTTTACATTTAAGCTGGTAAGTTTTTCTACAATACCCGAGTGGGGTATTGTGTCGAAAGCCTTTGCAAGGTCAAGGTAGGCTGTATGGACTGCCTTTCCCTCATCAATGGCCTTGGTGACTGTTTCGAAGAAGTCGACCAAGTTCAAAAGGCATGATCTGCCCTTGACGAAGCCAAACTGGGTCGGGTCCAATGTCTGCAAGTCCCCTATATCTTTGTTTATGAGCTCCATTATGATCCTCTCCATAGCTTTGCAGACTAGACTTGTTAAGCTTATGGGGCGGTAATTACCAGGGTCCGTAGAGGCACCGCCTTTGTGGAGTGGGACCACAGTTGCCATACGCCACTCATCATGGAATTCATAAACAAACACATTGGTAACCTCCAAACTTTGGACCCCACCCAGTTTGGGTTTGTGAAAGGCAGATCTTGCCTCCTGAACCTGGTTGACTTCTTTGAGGCAGTCACCAAAGCCGTAGACGAGGGTAAGGTGGTTCACACAGCCTATCTTGACCTCGCCAAGGCTTTCGACATCATCCCCCATTCTGGAATTTTAGCTAAATTCACTAAACTAGGTATAAATCTCTATGTCACAAGATGAGTTGCCAACTGGCTCACTGACAGAACCCACACTGTAAAAGTTGCAGACTCCAAATCTGACTTCAAACCAGTGACAAGTGGAGTACCACAGGGTTCAGTTCTGGGACCTCTCCTGTTTGGTATCTACTTCTCTGAAGTACAGGCTAACTTAGAAGGCCTCTGGGTAATGAAGTTCACAGATGACTGCAAACTAGGAGCTGTAGTCGAGTCCCCAAATTATGTGGACATCCTACAGATGGGCCTCACTGAGACAGATGCCTGGTGTCAGAACCATGGCCTCAAGTTCAATGCCAAAAAGTGCATTGTTATCCCCTTTGGTAAACACTTTGTACCCATGAACTACCACATAGGCAGCAGTCCTCCTAACACAAAATGTGTGATAAGAGACCTTGGGACCCAAGTGGACAGTAGTCTCTCCTTTGATAATCACATTGCCACAGTAGTCAGGAAATCCTTCTACATGGCACACCTCATCACAAAAGGGTGCTCATCCAGAAAAAAAAGAAGTCATTGTTCCCCTCCACTCGACATTCATTAGACCCATTATAAAGTACAACGCCCCTTTTGGAATGTACCTCACAAGACATCTGCAGCAGCCGGAAAGGCCACAGAAGTACCCCACAAAGAGAATTACTGGCCTCAAACAGATGCCCTACATTGATAGTCTCAAAAAACTCCAGCTTTACTCTGTAGCATATCGCCTACCCTGAGATGATCTCTGCCTAACATATAAAGCTATGTCAAACCCAGAGCTGTTGGACATGCTACACCTAAAGAAATCCCAATCCCTCTGAGCTACACTCTCCTAAACCTTGTCAACACAATAAACAGGACTTGCTGGAGGGATAGATTCCTGTCCCAGAGATTTACTATACTCTGGATCAGGCTACCCATCTATGTCAAGCAAAGTTCCTCATTAGTATTCCTCATTAGTACTCCAAGAAAAATCTTGATGAGTGGATGGGAAATAGGAAATACACCCCAGGGATCACTTCTGCAGCTCTGCTCGACAGGGGACAGGAAATTAACTTTCTTGGGTTGGCGTAAGCCAGAGAACTTTGTTGGCTAGGCTTACTTAGGCCCTTGGGCCAATAGCCTAGTACCTACCTATGAACCTAAATGCAAAGATATCAATATACTACCTAATACTCTAAGCAATCACTGCCTAGTTCTTTCTACTTGGTACTTTAAAGTAGTAAAGGATCTACATTATATCATCTCCTACTGACTGTTCTCAGAAACTAAACAGCAGCTACTAAATGAGAACATGTGTACCATTGATTGATCCAGTAATTACGACTGCACAGATCCAAATGCAGCCTTTGTCCACATCTTGGAAACTTGTTTTATTTTAACACTTTTATTAAATTATCACTTAAGACATAGACAAATATACATTTATATAAAAAAAATATTAACTGTTCCCCGTTGGCTACATTATACATCACATATGTTCTTTTGTATACCTGTCATCAATCCAACATAACATAAATTGCTCAATTCCCATCATCTTTGAAAGTTTCAGCCACATCCAAGACTGTTTTCTTCTCAATTGTAAAAAGGAGGCACCATTTTTAGAGGCAGGAAATGCCATACTAGCCTCCAGTCCAAAACACTTCTGAAAAAAAAGCTACAATTTTAAACAGGAAGCAGCATCGCTGACTCCATACAGTCAGAAGCTAGACAGCAAAGAAAGGAATAGGAAACTCTGGTGCAGTCAATGTTGAGGAGTGATAGGCCAGTGAGTTCCCATATGACAGAGCAATGGATGGCACAGGATAAAACTGAAGAGAAGGTGCCACAGGAAAATGCTACAGAACTTTCTACAGAATGTCAGCAAAAAATGGAAAACAAGGGATGTTCCCTAAGTTTGGAAGAAAATGAGCTAAGACAAGAGTTGCTTGATTTAATACACATGGATAGATACATTGAGATCAATGAGAGAAATAGACTGCAGGTCAATAAAACCCAAAACGTCAGAAGTCTGATAAAACAAATGAATGCAGTAATTAGGACTGTCTATAGAGATCCATGTGCTATAACAGAAGTAAACAGGATATACTAATGTGCTGCTAAATTAATAACTGAAAGTTCTACCACAAGAACACAGGGTAGTGAGGGGAAAGAAGGGGAGAAATCCATTACCATTAAGGAAGTATCAAACAGAGATAACTATACAGCAATTAAGACAAAAAGTGTCAGTCTTAGAAGACTACTGAAGAGGGACTAGATCAACAAAAATACTAAGAAAGATATATGTGATAAAAGCAAAGCGCATTATTAGAACAGACCAGGATCTATCATGCACTGTCATAAATAAACTAAAAATTTTAGCACAGGCGGAAAAACTTAGAAGATACACAGATAAATATAAAGGAAAAGTTCAAAATAAGCAATTTATTGATGACCCAAAAAAGTTTTATAGAGAATTTGGAAACAAGATAAAAGGAATTGAAAGAAGCCAAAAAAAAAGAGGAAATAGATATATTTTGGAGACGTATCTATTTAGATCCTGTGGAACATAACAGATATGTTAAACAGATAGAAGTAAAAGAAAGAATAAGAAGTTCAAAGGTGCAGGATATGAAAGGGGATGAAGTAACAACCAGAGATACTGAAACAAAGTTAAGAAAAGCCTCTAAATGGAAAGCCCCAGATGCAGTACCTAACTTTTGGTTAAAAGTATTAGCATCTTGGCACGAAGATTTATCCACGAGTAAGAACTATTTATATGAGCACCCTGAACAGACACCAACCTGGCTAACAACAGGCAAAACAATGCTCCTATTTAAGAGTGAACCCGCAGGCTACCCTAAAACTTATAGACCAATAACTTGCCTTCTGATGACGTATAAACTATTCATGGGAATTGATGCTGACACAGTTTACAGTCAAGAAAACTCAAATATGGAAGAACAAAAGGGCAATAAAAGAAAGTCATATGGAATAAAGGATCATTTGTTGTTAAAGTCATACTGGAGAATTGTAAACAGGGGAAGAATTTAAGTATGGCATAGACTGACTATAAAATAGGCATCTGATAGTATCCCACATTCATGGATAAAAAAAGTGCTTAAAATGTATGATACACCCTACACTGATCGACTACATTACAGTGACCATGAAACAGTGGCAGACCACTTTGCAATTAAGCCATGATAAAGGACAGATTATTATCTCAGGGATAAAAATTCAAAGGGGGATATTTCAGGGTGACTCTCTGTCACTGCTGCTATTCTGCCTTGCCATTAACCCATTAAGCTGTTTACTTAACAGCTTAGGCCATGGCTACAATCTGTCTCCTGCAAAACAACAAAGTGTAAAGATTTCTCATCTTCTCTTTGTCGATGATTTAAAACTATATAGCTCACCAAATGAGGAACTGAAAGCACAGCTACAGGTTGTCGACACTTTTTCAGATGATATAAGAATATAATTTGGTCTTGATAAGTGTGCAAAAGCAACCTTTAAAGCAGGAAAACTGCAGCACCAGGAAAACATCAACTTGGGACATGAATGTCATATAAAAGAATTGTAACAAGAGGGAGTGTATAAATATTTGGGAATTGATGAAGGATCAACAATAAAACATGAACAAATGGGAATAAAACTTAGTAAGGAATACTTTAGAAGACAAATTAATTCTGAAAACAGCGTTGACATATAGGAACAAAATCCAAGCTATAAACCAATTTGCTTTTCCTATATTAACTTACAATTTTGAAGTGATTGACTGTCCCCAAAATGTGTTGGATAGATTAAATAGGAAAACAAGAAGTATGCTTCATGCTCACCAAATGATTTATAAAACTCAATGTACACCAAGATTATATATTCCTTGTTCCGAAGGAGGGATGGGCCTCCTTGAAATTGATTACATGTGTAGATCTGCAATTGTGGAACTCCACACATATCTGCTGACCTCACAAGAAACAAATGTAGTGAAAGTTTTGAAACATGAGGAGAATAAATCTAAGACGACTTCTCTGCTTAATTTGGCAGAAGTATATCGGCATCAAGCAGGAATGGAAATAAAACCAGAAGTAGATAAAAATTAGGCAGCAAATAAACGTGCCAAAAAACAAAAGAAAGAATACAAGGTGAAGGACTAGATGAAAAGCCAAGAAATGTGGAACAAGCATAAATATAGTTGCAAGTATAGAAAAGTTCTGGAAGAACCTCATGTTGATCAGGAACAAACACAGGAATGGTTAAGGAGAGACGAATTCAAACCAAGAGATGAAAGGTTAATATTGGCAGCCCAAGATAGTGGGTTATGTACACACTGGTTTACAAAGTCCATGGAACATGTGGGAGAAACAGACAAATGTAGGTTTTGTAAAACCGAATTGGAAACAGTCGCACACCTTGTTGCTGGTTGTGACATACTAATGGCGGAATGACTGTATACTGAAAGACATAACAATATGACAAAACTGTTGCAGTGGGGATTGTGCACACATTATGGTACTGAAGTGGCTGAAAAACACTGGAAACATGAACTACAAAGCATCATAGAAAATGATGAAATTTATATAACATGGGATCACCCATTACCAAGAGTTCAAAAGATAGATGCCAGAAAACTGGATATAGTGGTCCAAGAAAAGACAAAAGTAGCATTGATCACTGAAATTGCTACACCCAGTGTCTACATTGTCTTGTGTACAGAGAGACACAAAGTCATAAAATATCAGGATCTGCAGGCAGAAACAAGAGCAATGTGGGAAAAAGATACCCAGACAGTTTCAATAATAGTAGGAGCAATGGGTCTTATAAAAAAAAGAATCTACAATTGTATTTAGGTATGTTACCAAGCCAAGTGACCAGATACAAATTGCAGAAGGAGTCACTGGGCACATTGCGGGTGCTGCAAAGAGCACTTCTGGCTGACATCAAAGACTGAACCAGTACTAATTTCATGAACTTTAATCGTACTTTGATTAGGAATGGGGTCCATTCCCGTCACAGTATTAGAAACACATAAGATTTGAAGAAATAAAAAAAATCAGCTAATAATAAAACAAGAATATTTATACTTGTTTGAAGGCTACAAAAACTTCCTAACAGGCACTATTAACACTCAAACCACAGACTACGTCCATGTTCAGACTGCCCATGAATTCACAATACAAAACAGGCCTCCCAAATTCAATCTCTGCAACTATACACCTTAGCATCTTACAGTCCAACATTTTACTGTAGGCAACTCACTGTTAAAGAAGTCAAAATAGCTCTTCATAACACTAATGAAAAAGCCAGCACTGATCATTCATACATTCAACCACAAGCCTTGAAACATTCACACATCATTACCCTTCCTTGAAAAGAAAACCTAAGGAATAGAAAGATTACAGATCAGTATCATACATGTGCCCCTTAAAAATCATTGGAAAAACATATACATAAATAACTCTGAGATCATGTAAACAAATGTGGACTTCATTGTGATAACACAGTTACGTTAATTCTTTCAGTACCATGACAGCATTATACACAGGCACTAATACAATTTAGAACAACATGAACAATTCAATTCTAATATAATAACACAAACAGGTGTTTGTTCATTGATATGACAAGAACATCTGAAACAGTACATTACCACCTGCTCTTCTATAAACTTAGCAAATTCAATTTTGCACAAACACAATAAGATGGTTTCAAAGTTACCTCCAAAGCAAAACATTCCAAGTGCACTTAAAAACCTGCATTTTGACTGGAATCACTATTAACAAAGGAGTCGTACAAGGATATATCTTTGGATCACTGTTATTTTCTCTATTCATCAATGCTATGGCTGCTGTCCTGCCCAACTTCAAATTGGTTCTTTATGCAGTTGATATCCTTCTGCTTAAATCATGTAAGAACACACTGACCCTTCAAAAGAAATTGTAATCATGCTTATCAGATTTTTTCTGCAGATGGAGTGATAATATGCTCCTAATCAATCCCCTGAAGTCTAACATTATGACATTTGGTACCTTGCAAAACCTCCCTAAATCCCCAACTATGATCATTAGTGATACAGATTGCAACCCACTACCACTGGTGACAATAAAAGTATTTAGGGAATCCCCTTGGACCCTACCCTTTCAATGACCAATTATATTGACAATATTACTAGCAAAATAGCTCACCAACTAAACCTATGTTATAGAATCGCAATCTATACAGCCCATAATGCCTTAGCTAAAAATGTGCTTATCTGTAAAATCAAATATGTGCTCCCTTTTGTAACCTTATATTCCAGCTCAAGCACATGTAAAATGCAAACTACTATAAACAAAACTCGGAGATTTTTTCTTTTGTAGAAACTCAAACTCATCACTGCCAACTTCCACAGCTGTGTAATTTGCCACAGAGCCATATTTCTACTTAGCTGTCAAATCTACAAACTGGTAAAAGTGGGACAGTGTCTCCCCCCAAAAACAAAATTACAAATCAAGCAATCTAACTGCACACTTAGAGACAGATAAGACAATAGCATTACCCTTATTAGATTTGATTGTAA
The DNA here is from genome assembly GCF_019279795.1 of Protopterus annectens. NCBI lineage: Eukaryota > Metazoa > Chordata > Ceratodontiformes > Protopteridae > Protopterus > Protopterus annectens. Next base: position 1,178,966,704 of record NC_056745.1, read on the forward strand.
AACCATCCACAGTAGAAAAAGCTTTCTCTAGGCTAGGCCCAGCTGGTTAGCAGAAGTGAGGCAGCAAGACACCAGTTATTTAGAAACAAAGAACAATTGATTAAAGACATCAAATGCTTTTGTTTCTGTGGCAATGGCTAGTCCTTGCAGCTCATGCTATAGTCACATCTTTCTTGTAAAGACATACTTTTAACACACTGAACTCCTACCTTAATTGTAAATAATATCACTTGCATTTATAATTGTAAATAACTAACAAATGAATTATTTCTACCTTGATACTGTTCTACATACAACTCTGTGTATTCTTTAGTCTGTGTATAATAATTTTCTGTTTGTGTATTGCACCACAGTACCTGGGTGATGGGTGAAAAAGATCTCTCGACTGAGCCACTTACCTGGTTATCAAACTGAAATGAATGAATGAATTAATAAATAAAGAGGAAGCATGACTGCCTTGCTTTTAAGGGAACAATTGGAATTAGATGTGCCTTTTTCTAATTTTATCTTAACACATTTCTATGTATGAAATATATTAGAAGGAATGCATAAAAAAGCTTTTGGTTAAAAAAAATCTGAAGGCTTTCACTCCAGGAGGATGAGGTGACCTTGGGAGCTGGTTGTTCAATTATGATGCATACAGGTCTGTTATTTAACAACTTCTTTATTATGTTTTAGAAACATTTCTTGCCAAAGTATATTCATTCTTGAGAGATTAAGATTATACTGATCAGTATGACTACCATGTTTTCTGAGATGAGTTATAAATTGTCTAAATGACTAGGTCTGTCATGATTGTCTGCTTGCAAACTAAAATTGTTATCCTGCAAACTCTGTGTGCCTCCTTTCTTGCTTATATACAGTATCACTAGAGTACTGCCTATCATTATTTGTGAAATCCATTGCTAAGGTGCTAACTAGAATTTTAAGGGCAGAACAGTAGCCATTTCCTTCACCTGTATGTGCTTCTTCCTCTAATATGGATATCCAGGTAGCTGTACTTTAACTCCTTGGAGGTGGATCCCCTCAAGTATAATCCAAGGCATTTAACTTCTGATTTGGGAGAAAGCAGAAATTACAGACCTAAGCCTGTCTCCATGTCACAGAGGGATAGATCCTTAACTGTGATGCGGGCAAACTGGGGTTCAATTAGCAGCCCTAACACTAACACTAACACTGGAAGAGCCAGGCCAAAAAGGATGGAGTAAAATGGCATAGCCATACATTAGATAGTATGATTTCCTTTACTGAGGCTGTGGAAACCCTAATTAATCCTTTAGGATAGGGTCAAGGCTGCTTGGAGGGAATGCCTCATTTGGAAGTGAGTAGATGTTCCCCACAGTCAGCCCATTCCACATCCCCTCCCTTTCACATTGCTTGGTTCATACAGGGAGTTGGGGTTGAAATGATGACATCAGCAAGAAAAGGAGAGTAGCACTGCTGAAACGGAATTCATCCTCAAATCTTGGTGAGTATCTTCATGTGGTGGACCACGTTTTCACAAAAGCTCACCAAGACAGCACTGCTATATAGACTGTATCGTATATAGCTTATATCAAGGAGAGAGGTAGGTTATAAAAATTAAAAAAAAAGCTGGGTGCACAGGTCTCAGGATAAAAAAGTGCCCAATCTTGGTATATGCACTGGTGCCAAGACTTGAAAAAATGGCAGTGTAGAATCCTGAAGACACTAAAACACTCCTAGAATGGGCTTAAGCCAGGCTCAGGGTGAAGATGTTCCTCCCCATTGTAGAAAGAAGTAGTAGTCCAAAAAACTGACAGGCAAAAAAAAGAGCCATAAAGATGAAAGAGTGGACTACTGACAATACAGAAGAAATGATGTATTGTTGCTATTATACAAGAAGTTAAGATATTCAGAAAGAATGAGAGAAATTAGAAGAAAGAAAAATACTTGCACAAGAAAAGCTGTCAAAAGCTTCAAATGCACATTTGCATTCATTAATATAACAGATCCACGAAAAACATTACATAGACGTAGAAACTTTGGGCTGCCTGGCAAAAGAACCAACACAGGAAGTGCAAAAATATAAAGAACAAAACCCAGAGATTTTTGAAAGGTATAAAAAAGAAACGCGGAACAAGGCAAAGAAAGAGAGATCTGATATGGTGCAATATTTATGCAAAGGAGAAAGCCAAACTAATTAATACAAAAAAAACAGCTCTAAAAGATACTTGAAGAGAAATGTAGGCAAAGGCACCCAGACATGGAAAAATTTCACAATACAAAAAAAAATAATAATAAGAAAAGAAAAGCTGCTGTAGAACAGAGGAGCAGTAAGGTAGAAGTTAAACAGAAAAAATAAGTTATATACTCACCATAATGTTCCATCCGTGTTGTCCATTTTAATTCTTCCTCAACTTTTGGGTTCGGATCTGAACCTCAGATCTCACTCAGCCTCTTTTCATAGCTTAAGATAAGACTCTTGAGCTCCTCCCTTACCCATAATGCCCCTGTCCTCCAGATCACCTCAGATCGAGTTTGCTGCAGCTGAATATGCATGATACATATTATGTATATAAAGAAATTTATTACAAGATAGAAGAGATAAAATCAGGAGCTCAAAAGGAAGAGTGGTTCCTGAAACACCTCTGCAAATTTTCTCAAAAGAGACGGGGGAATGGAGGGGAGAAAGGCTGAGAAAGAATGAAAATGGACAACACTGGTGTAACATTATGGTGAGTACATAACCTATTTATCTGATGTTGTCATATTCATTCATTCCTCTGCCTCTGGGGCAGAGTCCCCGGCTACATTGGTCTTGACAGGCTCACCACAGAACCAAAGGATGTTCTATTTCTAGATATAGTATCTAATTTGTAATGCATAACAAAGCTATGAGTATTTGACCAGGAAACAGCTGCACAAATACCAGCAATGGGTACTCTAGACCAAAAATCTGCTGAGGTGGACATTGATCTAGTAGAATGTGCTTTCACACAGTTAGGTGGGGTAATACCTTTAGCAGCATAAACATAAGAAATGCAATCTATTATCCATTTAGCCAGAGCTGCTTTGGAAACAGGTTTTCCCAATTTTACTTTGGAAAAGGCAACAAATAATTGGTCAGATTTCCTGAAAGCTTTTGTCCTGTCCAGAAAAAAAATGCAATTATCTATGCACATCAAGAAGGTGAAGAGTAATATTCACCCATGTTCTGGAAATTAGGAAAAAATACTGGAAGATTGATAACTTGGTTAATATTGTGTTCTGAAGCCACTTTTGGTAAAAAGAACGGATGTGTATGTAAAGTGACTCTGTCTTTGAGAAAAATCAAGTAAGATAGTCTGAAAGAAAGCTCTTATAATTCTGAAATTCTTCTAGCCGAAGTTATAGCTACCAAAAATACCATTTTGCAAGATAAGAATTTGAGGTCCACTTTGGCAGAAGGTTCAAAGGATGAGTGCACTAGGGCTTGTAAGGCCATGGTGAAATCCCACTGAGGAGTGGGGTCCTTGACTGGAGGCCTAAGAAGAAAAGCACTTCTCAGAAAAGCCTTGCACAACTCGGAAGAAACTAAGGAAGAAGAGTTTTCACCTATATGATTGGAAATGGCTGCTAACTGAACTTTGATAGTGGAATAGCTTGTTCCATCTTGAAAGATTGAGGCAAGAAAGTCAAGAACTGCTGGAACTGGAGTGATAAAAGCATCTAAAAGTTGCTGCTAAGCTGTGATAGAGAATCTTTTCCATTTGCTTTTATAAATGTTTCTTGTGGAGGCCTTATGTAAGCACATTAACCTTTTTTTTAACTGGAGAGGAAAGGCTGGAATGCCTAGCCATCATTGGAAGTGGAGAAACCATGCAGTTAATTTGAGGCCTGTTAGTTCTGGGTGAGTTTGTCCTAAAGGATGAGACAGGAGGTCTGGACTTAGGTCCAGCATCCAGGGAGAACATATCAGATGAGACCAAAAGAAGGAAAACCAGAAATGTCGAGGCCAGAAGGGGACAACAAGGATAACTTTGCTCTTTCTGAAGAAATTTGGGGATGAGAGGTAGGGTGGATAAGCATAACGTAGACTTGAGGGCCAAACCATGGACTAGAGAGTCTCTCTCGGTGACTGTCCCTAAGAAGGAATTAGGGCAAAGAACCTGCTGCATTTGTTAAGCCAGGCAAAGAGGTTGCAGCAAGGTAGAGCCAATTTGTGGAATATCTTGTTTGCCACAGACTGATTTAGAGACCACTCGTGAGGTGTCAGAATAGTTCTGCTGAGTTTGTCCATTAAAATGTTGGATTTCCCTGGTATGTGCATTGTTACTAGAAAATGGTTGGAGGAGATCACCTCTTGCTAAACTCTCATTGCTTCTCGACAAAGGGGGTAACATCTGGTTCCCCTGTTTGTTGATGTACCAGACTACTGACATGTTGTCCATTTGTACAGCAATAGTCCGTAGAGGAAGAAAGCTCTGTAAGGCCTGCAGTGCTAGAAGCATCACTCTCATCTCCAGGAAACTGATATGCAGAGAGGTCTCCTGTTTTGACTACATGTCTTGAAGAGTTAGTTCCCAGGTAATACCCCCATCTCGATTGGGATGTGTCCGTAGTCAACATGGAGTTGGGGGAAGGGACAATAAATGGACATCCTTTCTCAACGTCCCTTGAGAGAAGCCAACATGATAGAGTCTTTGCACACTTCAGATAGTTTTACAGGGTGATTCAAGGGATAGCAATGTAAGGGCCATTGTACTGCTAGAGTTCATTGTAAAATTCTCATGTGAAGGCAAGCTGTTGGAACCAAAGTTATAGAGGCAGCCATCGAGCCTAGTGCTTTGAGAACTAATTCTGTTGGTGGTGAAGGAATGGTTAGAATTTGTTTGATGTGTTACCTTAAGGACACATTTCTGTTCAGATGTAGGAAGACTAAACAATAAAGTCTATCATCTGGACTGGGTGAAATTGAGACTTTTGTGTGCTTATAGTGATTCCAATGTATTTGCTAGGTGACCAGATAGCTTCTGGCTTATACGAGTAGATGCTTGGTTGGTGCAGTCAGCAGCCAGTCATCCAGATAAGGGAACACACTGAATATGAGCAGTCACAAGTGAGCCTCTACTAATGCCATACATTTGGTGAGTACCCTCGGGTCTGTGTTAAGGCCAAAGGGCAGAGCTCTGAATTGGTAATGACGGCTCCCTGCCAGAAGCACAGAAACCTTCTGGAGCACCTGTTCATTTTGATGTGGTAGTACGCATCCCGAAGGTCTATACAGCACATCCAGTTATCTTTCTGGAGAAAGGGTAGAACAGACAGTACTGTGACCATCTGGAATTTTGAGTTCTTTATGCACTTGTTCAGGGATGTTAGATCTAGGATTGATCTCAGGTCCCCTGTCTTTTTTGGCACTAAAAAGAACCTTGAGTAAATTCCGGATCCTATCTGGTCTATAGAGACCTTCTGTATGACCTTTTTTTTCTAGCAGCTTTGTGATTTCTAGGGCTGCTGACTCCCTCTGAATGGGTGGAACACTGGGGAGATTTTTCTTTGGGATGGAAGTTTTGAAGAATGGAATGTGGTATCCTCTGGATATGATCCTTTGCACCCAACTGTCATTTGTAATGGCTATCCAGGCATTTGGGTGCAAAGACAGGCATCCCCTGACAGCCTTCAGAGAGGGACAGCCAGGCAGGTTCTCAAGAGTGCTGAAAGGATCTGTCTGATAAAAAATGTCTAGATCCTTGGTTCTGCAGACCTCCTCTGCCAAGTGGGCAATGTCTTCCATTGTAATTATTTTCCCCTCTGCCTCTAGTGGAAAATTCTCCTTGAAAATCCTGGAAAGGCCCTTGTGATTTTTTTTAAACCACAATTTCTTAACACCAAGTTGGTTCCTGAAAAAAAAGGCCTTTGTGGGGTAGAAAATCAGATTCTAACAGCATTCAAGGTTTTTTCGTCCTTTTCACAGCAGGCGAAAGTGTATTTCACAGTTGGGCCAAAAAGTGATGATCCATCAAATGGGGCATTGATGAATGACACCTTGAATGGTTCCACAAAGTTGCATCCAGGCATGTCTCCTTATGGCGATGCCTGAACCGGCAGCCATTGAGGTACCTTCTGCAGCATACAAGATTAGCCTCATGGACACATTTGAGATAGATTGTAAGGTGACCATCCTAGAGGAAAAGATATTCTGTTTCTCTTGAGACATGGACTATGGGGCAGTGTTATTGAGTTCCTTTAGTAAGTCCCTCTGTAACCTGGTAAAATGAGCCAAGTAATTTAGCAATTGCAATGTGAAAGACACTGATGCATACACCTGCTTCCTGAATCTGTCCAAAGCCCTAGACTCTGTTAGGGGGATGGACAGTTCAGCTTTGTTCAGCTAGCTCCTTTTTCGTGGCTGCTGCAACAACCATTGCATCTACTGGGCTACCTTTTGTCCAGTGAGGTCTATCTGAAGGGGCACTGAAACTTTTGTCAGCTCTTTTTGGGATGGGCTCCACTGCTTCCAGCTCCTTCCATGCCCTACAGGAGACAAAGTCATCTGCAGGTGGGGTCACCCAAGATGTAGATGGGCCAGATCAGGCGTCTTCCAAAACCTCAGACTCCTCTGAGGAAGGGCTTTGGGTAGGTCAACCACTTTCTGGCCCAGGATTTCAAGGGTGTGTCCAAAGGAGACATCATCTAGTGGAGATCTTGGGGACCTTTTCTCCCTCATCAATGTCTGTGTCCACTATCAAATATTCCTGAGGTGAATTGCTACCTTTTTCACAGTCTCTTGAAGAGGCCTCCTGGGTGGGGTGCTTTGGGAAGGTATTGGAAAAGACAGGGTGCTCTGTGGGTGGAGCTGCTTTGAAGCTATTTGGGGCTGGCTGTCCCTGAGGTGGAGGATGAACAAGCTCAGGTCCAGAACTTAAGACAGGGGTAGGGATCCAAAGGAGGTACAGTTGATGCAACTCTCACCCAAGAGAGTACCCACGCCACCACGTTAAATGATGAGGGACCCTCAGAGGTCAGGGCAATACCTCCAAAGCTGAAGCTCTCAGAGCATACAACCCTCCCACCTTCTAGGATCCCCTAATCTGAAGGGGGAGTCAGAGCCAAGCAGGCTAGTGTTGAGGTACTGAGGAAAACATCTCTGAAAGCTTCGGAGTTTAAGCAAACCCCTCAGACCCAATGCTGCTGCTTGGACTCTGAGATCAGTCATGCTCCAACAGAGTCGGTGCCAATCGGATCAGAGACATCATCGGAGTCAAGGAAGATGATGTTTATGGATCAGACATGTTGACTCTGGTTGCCCCTGGATCCAAGGGCTCCAAGACAGGAGGTTGGATCAGAGAAGGAATTATCAAAGGAAGAAAGGCAAGTTGGTAGCTCATGGATCTGGTGGGGGATGGAGCAGGCAAAACCCCCTTCTGAATCTGCATCCTGAGAAATCTCATCATCTTATCCACCTCTGCTTCAGATAGACTCCAGGAAGATCTTAGACAGGAAAAGGAAGAAGGAGGTCTTGAGAGTTTCTTGGGGGGGTCTCTTGGAGGAATGGAGACCTTATTCTCAGGGATATGGGCTACAGGGAGAACCTGGGAGCTCGACTCTGAGAAGTCATTAATGGCTGTGTTGGATCAGAAGGTTTCGGGTCTGACAGCGTTAAGGTATTGGCAGGTGATTCAGTAGCAGATTTGGTAGGAGACCGAGCAGCAGAGCATTTGCAGTGCTCCCTAGGCTCCTTAGATTTCTTAGTCGGGGATTGAGTCTCTGATTCTTTGGAAGATCCAGCTTAGGGGATGGCAGACTGGGGAAGAAGGCTGTTGAAAATAAGTCTGTTTCAGTGATCACTTACTGCTCAGGCATTAAAGCCTGTGCAAATATCACATGAGATATCTAAGAGACCAGGGCCTAAGCAATAAATACACTCCCTGTGGGCATCAGCGTTAGGGATCTTATGCCCACAGAAGTGCATTTTTTGAAACTGGTAGGTTTTTCAGCCGTACCTGAAAGAACACAAGAAGTTTTTTGTTTTTTTTTAATTTTGGAAGAAGGATAGAGATGCTCTGGAACTTTCTGTAGACTGCCTGCAGGAAACACAGAGCAAAGAATGTGCTCTCAGTTTAGAAGAATGTGACCTAAGGGAAGAGTTGCTTGATTTAAAACAGATGGATAAACATATTAAGATCAATGAAAGAAACAGATTACAAGTAAATAAGACCCAAAATGTTAGAAGTCTGATAAACACAGTAATCAAGACTATTCACAGAAATTCATGTGACATAACAGAAGTAAACAGGATATATTACTGTGAAGCTAAATTAATAGCACATGAAGTCTTACCACAAAAACACACAGCAATAAGGGAAAGAAAGGAAAGAAATACAATGCCATTACAGAACCAGCAAACAGAGAAAACTGTAAAGCAGTTAAGAGAAGTGTGACATCCCCACTCTGGGCCAGTAACCAAGGAGCCTGAATCCTCACCAGTGACACGGGAGAGGGACGTTCACCTGGAATACAAATGGATACACTTAGTATTTCCAGATGCAGACCTCTCTGCATCAAGCACAGCTTCCCTTAAGAGCACACAGGGAACACAATCAGCCTAGAGTCTGGATTTCTCTGTCTCCCTTCAGGTCCCTAATAAGACTCCCCACTGGCACAGTTTCAGAGTTAAGTCCTCACCCTCAGCTCAGAAATTTTATTGGTACTGGCTGCCTTTACTTCTAACCAGATTAATCTACTGTGTATGTTAATTGAGATTATCTTAGACAACAATGCATTCATATTTAATGGTGAATACTATCTGCAGAAAACTGGGGTAGCCATGGGCACCTCTTGTGCCAGCTCATATGCAAACTCTGTGATGGCCTGTTGGGAGACCAAGTTAGCCTTTTCACATGAAACATATCGCAATAAGGTCACCTTTTACAAATGCTTTGTGGATGATATATTCTTGGTCTGTGTCAGAAGCAGAGAGATACTGAATTCGTTTGTGACATATATAGGTAATAACTGACTTTTTAAATTTTACCATGCAAGCATCTAGACAAGAGATCAACTTCCTAGATGTTAATTTGAAGATTAAGGATGGTCAAATACAGACAGTTTATAAGCAACCGTGCTGGAAGAGCAATATTCTGGAGAGATCTAGTATACATCCCACCTTTATATTTTGAAATATTATCAAAGGGCAAATGCTGAGGCTATCAAGGATCACGAACAAGGACATGGAGCTCAACACAACAATGGACAATATGATCAAGAATCCTGAAGACAGGGGTTACTCAACGAAGGAATATGTAGAAATTACTCAGTGCTTTTTGAAAGACAAGGTAGAGGCAAGCCCTACTTCTCTAAAAATATGATGAAATCTGCACAGAAGAAAGGACCTGTCACAAATAAAAAATGTCACTTAGTACTGCCTTTCACATATGACAACTGGAGTATAATCAACATTATTCAGAAGAACTGGCACATGTTGAACTCCACTGATAATATCTTTCAAACTGTGGGTCCACATCCAAGCATTACATACAAGAACATTAAATCTATAAGAAGAAGAATATGCTACTAGAACAGTGATGGACAGAATGTCAATGATCCCAGTAAGGTGGGAACCTTCAGTTGCAGGCAGTGTAATATCTGCTCATTTATAGCCAAAATTGATCATTTTGTTCATCCCACCACTGGCAAGGTTGTGAGACTTCGCAATTATGCCGATTGCTGGACCAAGAATGTTATCTATTTGGCCATTTGTATGAAATGTCCCAGTTTCTACACAGGAGAAACAAACAGGGCACTTAGGGACAGGATCAAAGAACCTTTATATAAAATTAGGAAGGAAGATACAACTGTGGCCACAGCAAAACATGTTGTGGAATAAGAAGAACATCATTTCAAATTTATAGTATTGGACACTTTGAAAGAAGACAATAGAATGGGTAACAGGAAGAATAAAACTGAGAAGACTGAACAAGAATGGATCATGCAGTTGCAAGCAGAGCAGTGTTATGGACTGAATGATGCTGTGTCCATCAAATCTTTCTTGAAAGCTAGATCATTGCCTCACTAATTTTTTTTTTATTCTCTCATAGAATCACATTTAAGCCCACTGATTGGTTATTTGACTCCAGCTAAGGGAATGATAGGCTGTAACACACTTCTTTCACACAGATTCATTTGATTGGCTTTATGCATATAGAGGATGGTTCTTAAGCAACTTCAGTTTCATTTACACTCTTTTGGCACTTGTAGATCTATGCACCTTCACTGGCCTGGTTCTACAGGATAGTAACTCCATTAGTACATTTCTTTGGATGTTTGTATCAGGTAAGGTACTTTCATTTTAATTTTACTGACTGAGTAGTGCTCCTTTTGGTGTTAAGACCTTACTCTTGTAAGCAAACATACTCATTTCTACATACAACACTTGAATGATGGTTGATGTTTCTTAGTAACATTAGTTAGCTTATATTCATACAGCCTTTACGTTTCATGTGTACACATGGGCTCTGCCCATTAAGATTGTGATTATAATACCACACCTGCTTAGATGTTTACTGCAAAGTAATGTTTTATACTGAACTTTTTCTGGTTTTATCAACTGTCATGGGTCATCTACTTGAATGCAGGCACCTAGGCATTTATTCTTCATTGTTTTATCTTTTGCTAGACAGGTGATTCACTTATGTTGTTGTGGTAGAAATGTATTTTTATTGGTTTTTCATGGTATGCATTTAGGAATTCTCACATTTCATTGCAAAGTTGTGCTCTGTTTAAGAATTTTGAATGTTGGAAACATCTAACAATTCTAAATGCACCAGATAAGAGCCCACAGCTTTTATATATTTTATTTACATAGAGAGCTAAATTAAGCAAGCACACACAAGACATTAAATGTTCACTCAGTCACTTTATCATGTAATACGGACAATCAGTTGATCTGATTTTTCTTTGCTTCTGAGTTTCATAGAACTATAGTTAATGGTTTTGGACTTTTATTTTTTACCATGACTAAGCACAGATCTACTGTTAGAACTAGGTGACTAGGGGATAAGCAGTTTTTTTATATATACGTAAGCCATACTAGGAATGACAGTTTTATTTACTTTTTAGTACACATTGGCAGATCATGTAGTCTAATTTGCTGTCAGAGTTTCTATAGCTGATTGGACAGTTTGTTGTGATGTCATAGTTGGAATTAGTTTCTGATTTGTGGTTTGGATTTTACATAGTGAGTGTAACTTGTGAGAAAGCGCATACTAAGTTATGATATAAGCTTTTTGGTTTATTTTACTTAGCCATGTTTGTCACACTGTTTTTATTCTGGTTCCGTTTTTTGTGTAGTGGTGTGACAATTTCATCCCAGCTGTGTGGTTGTTTTTTACTCTAAGATTATGTAGGTGACAGTCTTTCTAGTCAGGTTTCCAAAATCAAACTGTCCCTGAGACTTCAGTCTCCTCTAATATTAAAACATTATTTCTATACAAAATGACATCATATATATCTGGTCATCTGACTTCTGGTTCCCACACTGTTACCAACACTAGAACCTGCTAATGTTTAGCACCTATGTGCTACCATACATATCTGGAGCTTTTCCAAGATCTGTTGTAGCATCTGGAAGCCATAAAACAATAAAACCTTTCCACTCTTCCCACAGGAGCTACAAACTATTCTCCAGTACAGACACTGCATCTCTGGCTCCCTTCAAAACTGTGGGATAACATATTTATTGCTTAACCCATAAAGTAATTTAATTTCAAGAATATTTTCCAAAGTCAGGTGGATTAATCTCTTTGCTTCCAGGATATGCTATTACAATATATACATTTAAACAGTTACAATAATGTATGTACAATTCTTTTCTGTCCAGCAGGAAACACTGTTGACACATTTTAACACAAGCAACTTTACAAATACATTTTTAAACACAAGCATATGTACAAATCAGTTTGATACACAAACGACATATAATTCTTTATCAAATTCCAGCTAGCTGTGCTGGCATATGTTACACATCCACTGCCCTACTTCTGGCATGGCTGGCAGTACTTCCTACCATCACAACAAGTATCACTGTTAGAAGAATATAGAAGGGAGAACAGATAAAAGTACTTATAGAGACAGGTGTACAGCTATACTCTGTCTCTTATTGCCTAATTAGAGGTGATCTCTTCTTGACCTACAAAGCCATGTCTGACCCAGAGCTGCTAGATATGCTACACCTAAAGAAATCCGAATCTCTCCATCCCACATACTCCATGGATCCAAACCTCATTACCACAATAAACAGAACATGCTCGAGGGACAGGTTCCTAACCCAGAGGCTTCCCATACTCTGGAACAAACTTCCCATTCATGTCAAGCAGAGCACTTCACTGGCCCTCTTTAAGAGAAATCTTGACGAGTGGATGGGCAATAGGAAGTTCACCCAGGCGATCACTTCAGTGGCCTTGCTTGACAGGGGCACTGGGAACTAACTTTGGGTGGCATGATGCAAGGAAATCTTCTTGGGCTAATCATATATAGGCTCCAGGGCCATTACCCTAATACACACCTATGAACCTATAATGCACAGTTTCAGAACAGATCAGGATCCGTCATACACTATTGCAAATAAACTAAATATAGCAACAATGGCAGAAACACTTAGAAGATATGCATAAATATAAAGGGAAAGTACAAAATAAACAACTCACTGATGATCCAAAAAAGTTTTTTAGAGAATTGGGAAGCAAAGCAAAAGGAATAGACACATTACCATGAAAGAAGAGAGAGATGCATTTTGGAGAAATATTTATGAAGACCCTATGGAAAGTAATGATGCTGAATGGATAGAAAAATTAAAAGAAACAATAAAAATCAGCAAGGAGTTCAAATGTACAGAATATGAAATGGGGATGAAGTAACATCCAAAGAAATTGAAACAAAATTAAGTAAACACTCATAAATGGAAAACCCCAGGCCCAGATGCAGTATCTAAATTCTGGCTAAAAGTTAACATCTTTACACTAAGGTTTGGCCTGAGTAAGAATTACTTATATGCATATCCTGAAAAGCACCAACCTGGTTAACAACAGGAAAAAAAGATAACCCTACTTAAGAGTGAACCTGTAAGCTATCATAAAAACTATAGACCAGCAGGACCAATAACTTCTGGTGATGTGCAAAACATCTACTGTAATTGATGCAGACAGAGGTGATAGTCATTTAGAAAAAAAACTCAATCAGGGCAATACAACAAAAGGGTAACAAAAGTCATATGGAACAAAGGATCTTTTTTTTGTTAAATAAAGCCATAATAGAGAATTAGAAAAAAGGTGGCGCTATAAGTATGGCATGAACAGATTACAAAAAAGCATTTAATAGCATCCCACATTCATGGATAATGGAGCGCTTACAGATTTATGACACATCCAACATTGATCAATTACATTGCAGTGACCATAAAACAGTGGTAAACCACTTTGCAGTTAAGCAATGACAAAGGGCAAATTATTATCCCAGGAATAACAATTCAAAGGGGATATTCCAGGGTGATTCTTTGTCATCACTGCTGTTTTGTCTTGCCCTCAACCCATTAAGCTATTTATTTAACAGATCATGTTATGCTTACAATTTGGCTCCCAGAAAACTACCTTGCTTATAGACTTTTTGTCTATTATTTGTGGATGACTTAAAACTGTATAGTTAAACAGATGAGGAGCTGACAGCACAACTACAAGTAGATAAAACTTTCTCAGATGATACAAGACCAAGATCTTGATAAATGTACAAAAACAATGTTTAAATTAGTAAAGTTGAGAGTACCAAGAAAATATCAATCTGGGACAGGAATGTGATATAAAGGAACTTGGGCAGGAGGGCATGTATAAATATTCGGGAACTGATTAAGGATCAGCAATAAAATATGAACAAATGCAAATAACACTTAGTAAGGGGACACTTCAGAAGTTTAAAACTAACACTGAAAACAGCCTTGACATCTAGGAATAAAGTTCAGGCTATAAACGAATGTGCTTTGTTTTAACTTACAGGTTTGTTGTGACTGACTGGACCCAAAAGGTATTGGATCAGTTAGACAGGAAAACAAGAAAAAAATCTTCCCCTTTGTCAAATGATATACAAAGTCAGTGTATACCAAAATCATATATTCCTCACTCTGAAGGTGGTATGGGCCTCCTGAAAATTGATTACATGTATAGATCTGTAGTTGTGGGACTGTATATGTATCTGCTGATGCCATCAGATCCAAACACAGAGAAAGGTTTAAAACATGAGGTGAGGAAATCTATTACAACTATTAGTTTAGCAGAAGAATTCTGGTGTCAAGCTGAAATGGAAACCAAACCAGAAGTAGCCATAAATCAGACAGCACCTGAAAGTGTTAAAACACAAAAGTACATAAGGAGAAGGATCAGATGATGAAAGAAATGTGGAAAAACCTTAAGTATAGTGGCAAGTACAGAGATCTCATGCAACAACTTCATGTCGATCAGGATTTGACACAGGAATGGTTAAGGAGATATGAGTTGAAACCAAAAGATGAAAAATTAATAATGGCAGCCCAGCATAATGGATTATGTACACATTAGTTTTCAAAGTCCATTGAACATGTGAGAGAAACAGGCAAATAACTGCAGGTTCTGTAAAAAAAAAGAATTGGAAACAGGTGCACATCATCTTGCTGTGTGATACACTCATAGCAGATGGCATGTAAACTGAAAGGTACAATAACATGGTAAGACTGTTGCACTGGAGACCGTGCAAACTCTAAAACATAGAAGTAGCTGAGAAGCATTGGAAACATGAACCACAAAGCATCAGACAGGATGATGAAGTGTATATCACATGGGATCACCCATTTCCAACAGTTTAAATAATAGATGCGAGAAAATCAGATAGAGTAGTCCATGAAAAAAAGAGAAAAGTAGCAATAATCAATTAAGTTGTTATACCCAGTAGTGTAGCTAGGGTGGGACAAGAGAGACATCTGCTCTGGGTGCAAGATGTTGGGGACGTGATCAGCCAATCCCAATCTCTAATGCAATTCCGGCTTTTAAAAGCTAGTATTGCATTTGTGGTCAAACCTGAGCACAGTAGTGCTCTGTGTGTGTTCTAAACTGTATCAACTGCTTTGGAGCACTGAGACTGAGTTGTTGGGAAGTAGATTGCTACTGTTTCCATGCCTACTGTGTTTTCTTCTGACCCTTTATTTCTAAACTGTTGCTGGAGAGTGGACTTCCAGTATAGTGGTAGATGAGTGAATAGCTAATAACTGTACTCTGAGCTAAGAGACCAATAAAACAGTAAAACCAAACTGTGTTTTAACACAATTAGTCTCAGTTAATAGCATGCTATGACTTCCAGAAAACCAAACAAGAAGAAAAATACTAAAGGACAGAAGACATTTCTACAAATACTTCTGTGGATAGCAAAGTGAGTGAAGACAATGTCTAAGACATGAGGGGAAGAGGAGCGAAATATGGAGAGAATGCATTCCTCATGCTGGATAAGAAAATTAAAAAATCCAGTAGAAATATTGGTAAATAAGCAGGACACTGACTTCGCTACCAAAAAAATGCAAGAAATTGAAGAAATTTTAACTAGATACTTTCATGCTGATGATCTGTGTTGGAGATGTGCCAAATCAATAAAGGTGTCATGGAAAATATTCTTGGGGAATGTTTGAAGCTATAGAAATATAAATAAGAGTTGTGAGTACTTATAAACAACATTGTGGGGGCAGAGTTAATTCTCATTAAAGAAATTATTGAGATGGATGAAGACAATACAACCAAGGCGCATAACACCTTACTTTCCCTGTTAATGATAGCAGGAAAAGTACCAAAGAAAGCAGTTACAAGAAATCAGTAAACTAAAAGCTTGTGAAGAGAATTATGAATAAAACAAGATGGAGCTAAAAGAAGAGAAAAAAGGGAGTTTTTAAATTAATTAATGGAATAGATGGGATCTATGTGACATAAGTGAAAGAGTTTTACTTGCTGGTCTCAGATGGAACAAAACTATAAAGTACTTATGTACGATTTGGTTTAAATAATATTATTTTGAGTGTTTGTTTAGATTAAAGATGACAAACAGCAATGAATTCAATATGACTAAATGAAAAGAATGAACTGAGGACTTGCTTAAAATTATTTGTGTTTATACATAACTACTGTAACACATACAATGTAACACTGGTTAGCAAGACATTTTTTTTTAAACAATATACTAATTTTAGTACAACACGATTGCTAACACCAACTACTGTATTTATCAGGATTGTACCATGCATGAGGCTTGCACAGTATGTACTAAAATGACTGCCCTGTGTGAAAATAAAATTGATCAGGGAAAAAAATTGTTGCCGACTTTACTGTTTGCAATAAAAAGAATAGTGATCTGTTTGGTAGTTTCTATCATGCCTCTGTACAGAAGGGTGAAATGTTTGTTTTATGATGCTCATTGTCTTAGTTTTCTCCAACAATTGCTGCATGACTTTTTGAGCTGCTGTTCTGAAAAGAAAAGTTTTGCACAGAGCATCAACAAACTGGTATTAACATCCACACTGCAAAGTTGTGTTTTAAGCATACCTCTCATCTGTCCAGATTTTCACCTCATATTTTTGGTCTGTTCTCATAAAATTTGTAATTTCCTAGCAAATCACTGAGGACTGAAGTCACTAAATAATGACAAATATTTGAGTTTCAGACTTCATATTGGTCAGAAGATTCATGCAAGCACAAATCCCACTATTCTAACAACTTTCTAAGTTTATAAGAGCAGTAGTTAAATACTGTCCTTATTTTTGGGACTTTGCTTCCCCATTATTTTATACTTTGCCCAGATTTCTTGTGCTAACAGGTGGAGAGGTATGACTTTAAGCAATACTTACTTTCTAATGACAATCATAAGGCAGCAGCTCAAAAGTAGGCACTCATTGTACCACATCCACAAATTACCATATGTGAGCCCATCTTATTAGCTGCCTGAGTTAACTTACAGATGTTTTAGTGAAGACATCAACTACAGCCTTTCTGCACCTCTTTCAGGATATCTGAGTGATAAAGTACCTAGTAATTAGTATACATGATAAGACTGGCAGGCATACAGACTTTTTTAAGCCAGATCTCTCCAACAACCTGATTACAGGGGTAATATCCAACTCTTTTTGTGATTTCATGCTTAGTACTGAAACAGTCAGGTACTTTTTTTCTGTTAACTATGCTCCTCCAGTGTCACTTAGAATTTGTTTCTTTTGAACTTCTGATTTTGTCTCTGGGTCACTTCTCAGTTTATCAAATATATATATATATATATATATATATATATATATATATATATGTGTATATATATGTGTATATATATATATATATATATATATATATATATATATATATACACACACACACACACACACACACACACACACACACACACACACATACATATTTCTTTGAGTTTGACATAGCTTTGTTTTGAAGAGTAATGCTTTTCTGAGGACCATTTCAATGTTCTTGCATTAACTTTACAGTACCTCTAAAATAAATTTTCTTGGGGCGCAACCTGAAGAAAAAAAAAGTCTTTATCATGTTTTGTCTGTGCTGTAACCTATACGATAGGGCATCTGGTTTCAATAAGTTGAGTCATGATCTCATCCTCACCACCAAAATTGGACAAAGATGGTGTGAAATCCCTTTTGTGTGTCTTTTTTTTTCTGTTTTCTAGACGGGGCTGTCAGAATTAGTTTGCAGTGAGGCTTAACACATTCTACTAGTCAAAATATCTTTGCACGATTCTGTTGTCACTGAACACATAAGCCTTTGTTATTCAGGATTCTCATATTTGACTCAAAGAAGGACACTCTGGTGTCCCGCAGTTGTTGAAAACATTTACAAAATGAAGTTAGTACTTTAGTACTGGATTGAGATAATGTCAAACTGATGCATGGACCGTGAATAGCCCATCATTATGGTTGAAAAGGAAGTAATAACGGGGCAGAAAAAAAATGGTTTCCAAACCATAATAGTAGAAGATCTAAATCCTAGTGCAAGCATCTGGAGACTAACATCAGGGAGCGAGGGGTTCTTTCAAACAATTAAAAAAAATTTCTTCTTGAATCTTGTTAGATTTGTAATATCTGATGGAAACAGATGCCCCCCAATTTTCTTCTCCTTATTGGATTCACTTAAAAAAAATACGGATGATTGGGCGAGTAGGGGGGAAATGCAGGAGGGCTTCACTTTCTGGAGTTGGTGGAGAAAACATTGACTTCAGCATCTAACAAAGGAGTAACACCACTTGGAAGAATAGGAGTAGGCCTCAGGAGTACTCTTGGCCTACCCCTCTGTAGGTTCCTGTGGCTTCACAGATTTAAGTTTTGTTTTCAGGTGACACCTCTTCCATATTTTTCTTTTTTATTTACATTATTCAAATTTTGTATGCAAAGACAATAACACAAAAGACTGTTAAGCAGAAAAAAATACCTTGCAGTTTATATGCAACAAAGGATTGGTACAGGACAGTGTACACAATTTTTAACATTGTGCTCTGTTCCCCAACAGTAAATGATAAAGACTAGTATCCTTGGAGGGAATGCAATAGCTACAAGGAAAACCTGTTGATGATTTCCTCGAGGAATGTCAATTACTAAAAAAAACAACACAGCTGTGCTTAGAGTTACCAAGCAGGAAAAAACAGAATAATGTACCTGGTGGCACAGTGGCATAGCAGATAGCATTGTCACTTCACAGCAAGAAGTTCCCTGGGTTCAATTCTCGGCTGAGGTGCCCTCTGTATGGAGTCTGCATGTCCTCTCTGTGTTTGCATGGATTTCCTCCATGTGCTCAGGTTTCCTCCCTCATTCCAAAAACATGCAGTAGGTGGACTGGACACTCTAAATTGACCATAGCTGTCAGTGTGCTTGCAAGTGTGTGGTGTGGAAGAACTATCTAGCAGGGCTAGCCACTCAGTGGTGTAAACCTTGTCTCTAGATGATTGTCACTGTTGAAGTGGCACCTCGACCCCATGTGCAAAAATAGGAAAAGGGGTTGTGGATAGATGGCGTCTGAAGCAAATCAGTCATCTTTTTTATTACTGAAATTGCAGAAAAGCTGAAAGTGACCAATTGGCTCAAGCAGCAAAATGAACTGAAGGAAGCATACTTTTATAGCTGGAGTACCCCTCCAAAGGCAATGGCTCAAGACTGAAAAAGTGTTTACTGGGGGACATTGAAAAGACCAACATCTGCTTCTGGTAGAACTTCCAAATCTTAGAAATAAACCCTATAGGAATAATCCTCAAAGTGTAAACATTAATACTCTTTTTGACAAAATTCTCCGAGGTTTTAGACTCTCTGTCCAATGGGAGACAGGCCAAGTATCAAGTCATCTGGGCTCTGTGATGTTCCAAAGAAATCACAGAAGAGTCAGACCTAGGAATGTAAGATAGCTAACTAAAACATTTTGAGCGGCACAAAAAGACCATCTGTCTTTATGAGGATAAAAGGCCCAAAAATGCAATGCTTTCTGGCAGCCAAAATGGCTCCAGTGGGCAGTGCTCCAGAGATCCTCTTCCTTCCGTCTTTCTCATACAAATACTGAATCTGTTTTGGAGAGAAGGCCAATGTGAGGCACTTAGTCCATGGTAGAGCACATTACTTTTAAATTCTACCCAGTTACTGGGGGAGGGGGTTAACAGAGGAGTAAGACTAATTATCCATGTCTCAGGGATGGAGACCTCTGTTCTTTCAGCTTTTGTCAAAGGACATAACTTAGAGGACGACAGATGGGGCCTCCACCTGCTGAATCCCAAGGGCAGTAACTTGGGCTGTTCATGCATGGGAGATGTGGGAAGGCTGATAACTATATACTCAGAGGAGGACAACTGAATGCTAGCTCTTAAAGAAGTGTATTGCACAGGTTGGGCTGTAGCCTGACATGCCTGTGATAGGCCTAATGGAAGCATCAGTCTATACTACTGAATGGTGATCTCTTAAGTCTGTTAATACCTCTCCTACAAGATGGTGAAAAGACTGTGGCAGCTGAATGTCACATGGGTATAAGAATGCAAATAGATGCTTGCTCAAGCCATTGAAACAGTTTCATGCTTCCTTACCTTATTCTTCGCTAGCTACAAGTTCACCCTGTGGAAATGAACCTCTGGCCAATCTCTGCTTTGGGTATTCTCCAGCATGACAAGCCTGAGTATAGACAGGTAGTTTCCAAGCTTCTATTGGCAGTGCATGTGAGTGGATATATTGAAATGCTCCCCTTGATATTATGCTCCGGGCTTTGACAGAAAAGTCAGCTCCTGTTGTGGTACTGATTAGTGATCTAGCAACTACAAGAACACCTGGAAAACTCATGTCTTTAGGCATTAAATGCAGGAACTTTCTAACAATACAAATCAAGATAAGGCTAGAACTGTTCAAATAGATTCTGAGGTCAGCTATGCCCCCTGTATATGGTGCAGGGGCATAAGGACAAACTAAGAGATGCACACATTGAACGTGGAGTTCAAGATAACCAAAGGAGCCGCTGAGAGGGTACCTGAAGGAGTACCCCAAATGTCTACTCACTGCAGAAGCCCCTCAAAGAAAGATGTGCAGCTAGATGCTTATTATTGTATTTAGGACTAGTCTATAAAACTGAATAAAATGAATTGTCAGGTTTACAGATTACTTGCCCAGACAAAAAGACAATGAAGTTTTTAAGATTAATTTGATTATTGCATTTATTTTACAATACAAAGCCATTTGCTACAACAGTATAACGTCAGAAAGCATTATGTCTAACATAACTTGGTTACAGTCATAGATCATCTCCAACATTTTGTTTTAAAAATGTGGCAAGCCAGCAAGTATCTTATAAAGCACAGAACTTTACTCCAAGGAGAGCTGCTATCGTTAGTGTTCGATGTGTACCAAAACATAACATTGCTTCTTAGCATCTTGGGACAGAAGCAAACACGTTTGATTTGAAATTCCTTTTGTTCTCATACTACAGCATCATGTAAAATGTACACTAAATTTAAGTAAGTCATTTATGTATTGCACACATTAGACATCTGAATCAACTCTGCAGGAAAATAATTACTGGGATACTTAAGATTTGAATGTTGCACAACTCTTCATTAATCCATTTTTCCTAAAGAAGAAAAAATAGATAAAGTCATTTTATTAAGTACATTTCACCAACACTACACAATACCAGTAAACAAACTTGTACAAGGCACAACAAATATCCTGAGTAGGTACTACCATTCATTCTTTATAGTGACAAGATATGATGTTACATAAAGCAGCAGTCGACAGCGGAGCCCTGAAAGGACTGAAAAAGGACATGGTTGTCATTCGAAAAGTATACAACAAAACTGGTACAATAGTACAGATAAACTCCTGGTTAGTTTGTGGAGCATGGAATTTCAGCAGCCCATGGCCAGCTCTTCTCTTTTGGGAGGCATGGTTTGCATTAGCTAGCTGCTCCCAGAGGAAGCCAAAGGACTTGTAACCAAGGTTGTGGATATCTGCAGTGGAAGTGCATGCTTCAGACACTGACATCACTGCATATTATGCATCTGTGGAACAGATAAACTAGAAATTGTAGAAATGGCATGAAGAAAAATGCCTGACCCTGCAATGTAATGGCCTACAATCTTCTGCTTCCCAGCTTCTATCAGTAGAGGAAAGGAGGAAAACAAGGGGAAATAGATGAATCCTCAAAGCTTGGGGTCACTGACAGGACCAAAAAGAAAGGATGTACAGAAGTGTAACAAAAGAAGTTATGTAGGAGCTATAAATGTAAGTGAAAACAGTAAACCCTCCCAACCTCTCAGATCATGGACAACAGATCAATGGACAGGAAGTCCTCTCTTTCCAGATTACCATCTGGACCAACCTTGTATGTCAAACCCTGAACAACATGAGCAAAGAAGGATGCTCTGATGCTGCACCAACAGTTCAGCTTTAGACTGAAAATAACATTATCATAACACAGGTTGGAATAAAGATGAGAAACTGAGTGAAAACTAATTTCACTTGCTGGCCTAGAATCAATACTGTCCTTACTTACTTCTTCTTCTTCAGCAAGTATTTGTTTTACCATCTGCCAGCACACTTTACTAGAATCAATGAAAATACGACAACAAATTTCTAGCTGCAGAGAAACTAAAATTGTGTAAGAACTTACCATAATAATAGATATCCAAGTAGATCACTGTTGAATCAGCCATTATTACTGAGACTTCGGCCACAGAAGGCTCAAAGTAAGGGTCAACTTCCAGAGCTCAGTGCTCTTCCCCCTCCATGGTGAGGAGACACCCAGTCCATAGGGACATCCAAATACTCTCTGTATAATGCTGAAAGCAGCCCACATCATTTTAGAATTTTCTAGCCAAGGTTGATTGCAGTGTATCTACCCTGTTAAGCCCAAATCAAGGTCCTAAGGATCCTATCCAAAAAAGAATATGTATACACTCCCTGGAGCAAAGATTTAGAGAGACAGGGCTCCTCAAGGCTGTCCAGACCTCAGCAGCCTAAATGCCCTGAGAAGGGAGAACAGGGAAGGGGTAACTGCATAGGGATAGGGTACTACACCCAAGCCCAAGATGCCCAAGAAGAGAAGACAGGATGTGGGACAGAACCATACTGCAATGATCTACCAAGCATCTATTATGGTAAGGTCTTAAAAACTGTACTACATCATTCATATAGATCATTGTTGCAGTACTCATTACTGGGATGACTCCCAGGAGTTATAATAATGGGGTGGGGGTGGAGGGGCAGACTGCAATACGCCCTGTAGAATGGCAATTGCAAACTCAGTCTCAACTCAGGAAACAATTTTTATTCTATAGTGGTTGGTAAGGATGCGGACTGACGACCATGTATCTGGCTCAAGAGCAGCCTGTGCACTCACTTCTCAAAAGGCTATGGTGGTTACTGGATCCTTAGTACTATCAACTTTTCTGGTTCCTTTCAACTTCTTTCCATGATGAGAACAGCAGAATAAAATGCAATATGCCAACCACTTAAAAAGTTGTTCTTGGAAACTGGCATTCCACCTTCCTGGATGCAAAGGACACAATTAACTGAGGTTCTTTTATTATCTAGGTATCTCAGTTGCCTGTGTATAACTACAAAATGAAAAATTCTTTCTCCCTTGTCCTGTGAAGCAGGGAACATGACAGTTCAGATGAGGGAGAACTCAAGTTGCTTCTTTTGGCATAAATGTGGGACTGATTCTAAGAATGACACTCTCCTTATGGAAGGCTAAAAATGGCACTCTGTACATGATGGCCTGTTGTTCAGAAATCCTCCTAGTTGAGGTAATGACCAGTAATAGAGCAGCTTTTGATGTTAAATATTTGAGAGGGAGCTGAGGCAGCAGGCTGAAAAGGGGTCTGTGTCAGCTTTTTTCAGGACATAATTCAAGTCACATGGAGGAGCAGTACCTTTTCTTATAGGATCATAGAAAGTTACTAGGCTACTGGACCTGAGGCCCATACAAGCCTAGCCAAAAATGTAGCCCATGTTCAGACAAGTCAGCACCCAAAGCCCCTGACCAGCAGGGAAACAGGTGGAATCCCAGGGGTGTATTTTCTGTTTCCCCATCCAGCTATTCAGGTTGCACTTAAAAAGGGTTAAAGAGGTACTCTGCTTGATGTGGAGAGGGAGTCCATTCCACAGAAGAGTGTCTCTGGGACACAAATCTGTCCTGCCAACAAGTCCTATTGATGTCTCAGAACAGGCTGAGGTCATGCTTGCGGGTTACTCGAGTGGAGCTTGACTTCGGGATATGCAGCAGTCCCATCAAGGTGGGGTATGAGATTGCTTTGTATGCCAGACAGAGGTCACCTCTGAGGAGTCTGTACGAGGCTGAGTAGAGGGACAGGGATTTTAGCCTATATGTGTAGGGTAGATGTTTGAGGCCCTGGATTCTCCTGGTGAGGAACCTCTGTGGTCTCTCCAGCTACTGCATGTGCTTTGTGAGGTATATGCCGAAAGGGGCATTGTACTCAATAATGGGTCTTATAACGGAAGAATACAGGATGCCATGACCTCCTTGCCCCTGGATGAGATACCCTTACTAATGACGTGGGTGATGTAGAAAGTTTTCCGTACAATGGAGGCAATGGCTTGGTGGACTCAGATGGAGGACTCTCTTTAAGAAATGTCTTAAGGCTGCAGGGATGCTGGCAGTCTACAGGCATGTAGGCTGACATGACTGAGAAATGTATGTTTACAGAAACATACATCAGGCCTGAACTAAATATTGTAAAATCATGAGAACTGGTGCTCTGCTAAGGTCATAACCCTCTCCCATTTAACTTAGCATTTTCTTGTGGCAGGCTTCCTGGTCTCCTTAAGTATAGTCAGCAATGCATACATACCTAAAAATAAGTCCCTTCTAACCTACAAGTATACCATAACAGTTATTTTCATTATTGTCCAGGTTGTTCTTAAAAATATCTGAAGCAGTGCTTTCTTTAATGTAATCTGGTAGTCTATTCCATGCATCAGCTACTTTCTCAGAAAGCCAATTAGTACATCTCTTATTTCTACATAATCTACATAGGTGGTCTAATAATTGTCTACTACATTTTGATAACCCCCTAACATTCCCAAAGATAGCCGTCTCTAAATGCCCTATATACCTGAACACAGTTTCCTCTTAAATGTCTATATGAGACCCTGTACACGTTCAACAATTTTATTATTTCATAAGAACCTAAATTTTCACATCCATGGATGCCATTGGTATATTTCTACTGTACTTTTTCCAATTTACTGCTTGTTTTCTTATAAGGTTTCTATATTGTTATTCCATAATCATGTTTGGGTCGAATGTAATTAAATATTGGCTTCATCATTTCTGATTTCCTAGACTTTATAAATCTTGTTATACAACCTATAGTTCTATAAAAAAAATTATGTACCTACTATAATGTTCCATCTGTGTTGTCCATTTTCATTCTTCCTCAACTGTTGGGTTCAGATCTGACCCTCAGATCTGATTCAGTGGTTACTAAAGCTTGTGGCTATCAAAAACTCTTGAGCTCCTCCCCTACCCATAATGCACCAACCCCAAACATATCTCAGATCTTGTTCGACATCTTACATAAAGGGGAAAGGATTGTACAACTTTCTTGACAGAAAGGTTATATCTGGAGCTCAATATAAATGACAGTGGTGTCCTTACAGTCTCTCGTTTTTCTAGAAGTCAATAATGGAGTTCAATATAAATGACAGTGGTGTCCTTACAGTCTCTCGTTTTTCCAGAAGTCAATAATGGCAAAGGACTGGGGGTTGGTGGGGGTGGGAAGTTGAGGAAGAATGAAAATGGACAACACAGATGGAACGTTATGGTAAGTATGCAACTTTTTTATTCGATGTTGTCAATTTTCATTCTATCCTCAACTCTTGGGACACAGTCCTCCTCTACCTAAAATCCTGGGTGGACTCTAAGGAAGGACATTCCTGAGCACAGTTGAGCCAAAAACTGCTCTTTCCCTCGAGACCAGATTCAATTTGTAATGATTAATAAAGGTATGAGGATTGGACCAAGGTGCGGCCACACATATCTATGGAAGCTCTAGAGAGAAATAGTAAGGTAGTATTTATTTTATTTTACATTTATTAACCAGGATAGTTTGACTGGACACAGGTCCATTTACAGCGGAGGCCTGGGGAGAAAATCTCCACAATTAGATTAACAGCAACATGGTAATATAAACAATCATACAACAGTGATAACTGAGGTAAGTACAGACATAAAACGTCTCATACAATCCAGTCTAAACAATAAACAATACATCCGCAGTAAGTGAGTAAACTTACAAAGATAGAGTCTCACACATCAAAGCTTTAGCATTAATTAGTGAGATAGGATAAAAGAATAAAAAAATCATACGATTAGACATGCCATATATGCAATTGCAAGTTGACAGTAAGATACCCAACTGTAGCATATATACAGTAGAGATAGCAGGAAGTGTGCTGAGATTGTGAGATTCATGTGATGCATGGATATAGCCATGTATTCATAAGATGTGATTTGAGAGCATTTTTGAAATGTGTGTTAGTGGGGGCAGAGGTCAGAGAAGGGGGAGGGGAGTTATTGCAGGATCTAGCTATGGCATGAGAAAAAAGAGCTTTCCCTGAGCAAACTTGGCAATTTTATTGTTAACATGATTCAAGTCTGGTGAGATCAAGTTTACTTGGGTAAGAATTGGCGCAGCATACATTAGAGTGGAGAGTAGATGGGTTTGGGCTAGAGTGATCTGTGTCTGTTCTGAGAGGAATTGTTTATACCTATATAGGGTTCCCATTTTTTTGTGGACCCTTTTTTATGGTTTGGGAGATATGGACATTGAAGAGTAGGTTATTGTCCATTTCTACATCGAGGAGTTTGGTATGGTCAGAGGGAGATATGATGCTAACATGTTTGGAAGAGATTGAAAAGGACAGGGGGTAGGTATAGATTTGTTGGGGTAAAAAGTAGCAATTTTGTCTTATTGGGGTTTAGGATTAGTTGGCTATCAGTAATCCAACTTTCTACAGAACTGAAGGAACACCCTGAAGCCACCCTCACAAACTCAGGAACCTCACATGGCCTTCCTGAAAACACTAGAGGGGATAAATGTATCACCAAACACCATCATACTAGGTGACTTCAATTACCCTAATATAGACTGGGAACACTACTCAAGCCCAAACACCCTAGCCCAAAAGTTCCTGGAATTCATAAACTCAAATGCCATGGAACAACTAGTCACCATCCCCACAAGAGGAGAAAACATACTTGATCTCATCATCACGAACATGGGAGCACAATGTTCAACACCGGAAGTATACCCCTCACTGGTGAGATCAGATCACAAACTAATCTCGCTGGAGGTCCTCATCCCACCCCCACCTGAAATAAAAAAGACCACAGTAAAGAACTTCTCGAAAGCCAACTTCACACTTCTAAAGACTAGTGTGGTCTCCTTTAAGGCCCCCGAGCCGGCGGAAAACAGTACTCAAGCCGCTGAATCACTTACAAATGCCTTCTACCAGCACCTGCAGGACTGCATGGATAAGGCAATCCCAAGCAAAACAAAGACTCTTTGTACCAAAGGCAAGCGCCCAGTCTGGTGGACCCCAGCCATAAACAAACTCTACAACAAAAGGAGGAAGCTACTACAAGATAGAGCAAAATCCTTAAAAGGTAAGACACCCTTGATCACTATAAGTAAAAACTAAGAGCTCTCATAAAATCATCCAAAGCAAATTTTGAGAGAAAAATAGCTAAAGACTCAAAAGACAATCATAAGGCCTTCTTTAGCTATGTTAGAAACCTGGGAGGAAACTCCCAGATATGCTCAGAACTAGTTCAAAATGATGTGAAGATTACTGATCCTACAGACATTGCCAACATACTGGCTGACAGGTTCAGTGCAAACTTCTCACCCCCCCCAAAGGGAGTGGTTTCTTTACCAAGCGATTGCAGCCCCCAAACATCTCCAACGCCCAAGTGAGAACTGCTCTCTCCAAAGCAAAAAACACAGCATCCATGGGACCTGATGGTGTCCCCGGCTGTGTGCTTCACGAACTCAACGAGGAATTAAACTCACAGCTAGGACAGCTGTTTAATCATAGTCTTACCTCTGGATACATACCCAGGGAGTGGCGCACTGCAACTGTGGTCCCACTTCACAAAGGCGGTGCCTCCACCGACCCTGGAAATTACCGGCCCATTAGCTTGACAAGCCTTATCTGCAAAGCCATGGAGAGGATCATAATGGACCTCATAAATAAAGACATAGGAAATTTGCAGACTTTGGATCCATCCCAGTTTGGCTTTGTCAAAGGCAGATCATGCCTTCTAAACTTGGTTGACTTTTTCGAAACAGTCACCAAAGCCATTGATGAGGGAAAGGCAGTCCATACAGCCTACCTCGATCTGGCGAAGGCCTTCGATACAATACCCCACTTGGGTATCATTGAAAAACTCATCAGCTTAAATGTTAACCCATACATCACAAGATGGGTTGCAAACTGGCTGAGTGACAGAACCCACAGGGTCAGAGTTGCTGGCGCCATGTCAGACTCAAAGCCTGTCACAAGTGGTGTACCACAGGGCTCAGTCCTGGGCCCACTCTTGTTTGGCATCTACTTTTCTGAAGTACAAGCAAACACAGGAGGGTTATGGCTGACAAAGTTTGCAGATGACTGCAAACTGGGCGCCATAGTAGAAAACACATCTGACACAGATATCCTTCAGAAAGGTCTCACAGAAACGGATAACTGGTGCCAGAGCCATGGCCTAAAGTTAAATGCCAAAAAATGCATAGTCATACCCTTCGGGAAAAACAAGGTTACCCCTAGCTACCAAATAGGTGGCAATCCACTGAGCACAGAAGAAGTTATCAGGGACCTGGGGACCCAGGTTGATAGTAGTCTGTCATTCGACACCCATGTAGCTAAAGTAGTTAGGAAGACCTTCTACATTGCCCACCTTATCATGAAGGGATTCTCATCTAGATCAAGGGAGGTCATAGTCTCCCTATACTCATCACTCATCAGACCAATGATTGAGTACAACGCCTGCTCGGAATGTATCTGACCCGACACTTGCAGCAGCTGGAGAGGCCACAAAGTTCCTCACCAAAAGGATAAAGGGTCTCAAACATCTGTCCTATGCTGCCCGACTGAAAGAACTCCAGCTCTATTCAGTCGCACCGCTTGCTCAGAGGTGACCTTTGCCTAACATACAAGGCCATGTCAAACCCAGATTTGATGAATATGCTTCACCTCAAAAATCTAGATCCATCAGAGCCACAAGGGCGAGAGACTTAAACCTCGACACGGCTATTAATAGGACGTGCTGGAGGGATAGATTCATCACCCAAAGACTCCCTATGCTGTGGAATAAAATCCCGGTATATGTGAGGCAGAGCACCTCGCTGGCCTTGTTCAAGAGAAATCTTGACCAATGGATGGGAGATCGCAGATATACCCCAGGGATTACCTCAGTGTCACTGCTCGACAGAGGCACAGCAAAATAATGGGTATAGTTCCCCATACTAAAGGGGTGGCGTAAGCCACAAAACTATGGGCTAGGCTTGTAAATGCCCTCGGGCAGATAGCCTAGTATGAACCTATGAACCTATGAACTATGAACCTATTCTTGTGTGAGTTGTTGTAGAGTGGAAAGTGATGGAGCAGAGCAGATAGGAGTCGAATCATCAGCATACTGTATAAGGGAGGCATGCTGGGTGGAGGTGTGTAGATTGTTGGTAAATATGGAGAAGAGTAGTGGGCCTAAAATCAAGGTTTGTTGTGCGCCTATCGTAGTTGGGAGTAAAGGAAATTGCCTTGCCACTGAACTGATTGCTGCCTATGTGACAGATAACTTTTTAACCAGTAAATAGTGGAAGGGGCAAAGGATAGGGAGGCCAGGGAGTCTAGAAGTTTGGAGTGTGAGACCATATCAAGTGCTTTTGAGAGATCTAAAAATATTGCAGAAACAAAATTATTGTTATTTCTGTGAAGGCTGACCTGGTTGGTGAAAGAGAGGAGAGCAGTTGTTGTGCTGTGATTTTGCCAGAAGTGGTGTTGTGTGGAGGAGAGAAGATTGTGTATGTTTAGGAATTTCATGACTTGAGAGTGAATACATTTCTGAAGCAGTTTAGATAAGGGGGGATAGAATGGCAATAGGACGGTAGTTTGAGAATAAGAATTGACACCTTTATGAAGTGGTATAATATATGAAACTTTCCAGACCTGGGGGATGTAGGCTTCCTGTATGGAGCGGTTGTTGAGGATAGAAACTGGGTAAGATAGGGATTCAGATGCATTTTTTAGAAAGTTGGCTGATAGACTGTCAGCTGGAAAGGTGGCTGACTTTAGTTGTAGGAGTTTTTTAATAGTGGAAGTGGGAACTGGTGAGAGCAAAGGAGGGGGATACTGTCAGTGAATTTGGTAAGCATATGTGTATGTTTTTTATTGGATAGCTGGGAGGATAGAGTTAGGATGGATTCTGTAAAATAGTGATTAAATTGGGTTGCTATGTCTTTGGTATTGTTGTCTGAGGAGGGAGCTGGAGTGATAATTTTTTTCTGGTTTTAGAAGGGAGTTGATGGCATGCCAAAACCTTTGGGGTCTTTTGAGTGTTTGTTTTGGACCCAGAGGAAATAGTTATTTTTGTCTAGTTTGGTTCATTTCTTGGTCTGATTTCTGAGTTGTTGGAAATTTTGTTTGGCTATGCTAGTGTTATCCCTTTTCCAAGCTTTATCTCTAGACTTTAGTAAGGCTCTTGTGTCTCTACTCAGCCATGGTGCATAGTTTGCCTTGACTCTGATTTTTCTAATGGGTGCAACTTTGTTGAGGACATTTAAGAGAGTACTATTAAAGTGTTCGAAGGCTTGGTCTAAACCTAGGGTTAGTAGTGGTTTCCAGTTAGTTTGCTTTAGAGTAGAGTTTGGCTCCTGTATGTTTATTTTACGGTCATCTCTAACTTGTCTAAAGGTTATGGGCTTGGGTATATTGTTGCGTTTGCACAGGAGAAAAGTGGAGAGATGGTCACTGAGACCATTTGGTTGACAACCTGTCTGGTAGTTTTGTTTGGGGCAATTGACTAATGTCCAATCTAGAATGGATTGTTTATGGGTTTTATCAACTCTAGTAGGTTTTTGAATGAGTTGTGAAAAAAACAGAGAGATTAATATGATTAGTATCCATGGACCTAGCTGAATGGGCTCTTAGAGGTCTTGGTAAGGATAGACCCAATTTACTGTAAATAAATGATATGCAATCCATCAGCCATCTGGCTAAGGTCACCTTTGCAACTGATATGTGAATTTAGAATCTGCAAAGAATTCAAATAATTGGTATGTTCTTTTCTCCCATTTAAGTAAAAAAATAATTGTGAAAATCCAATAAATGCAACATATATTTACCTTTGTTTGCAAATTTAGGAAAGAAAACTGACAAAGTTAATAGTTTGATTGATGGTGGATTTTGACACCACCATGGGAAGGAAAGACACATTGGCATGCAAAATGACTCTATCCTTGTGAAAGATAAAATAGGGAGGTTTAGATGACAATACTTGAAGTTCTGAAATTCTTCTAGCAGAGGTAATAGCCACTAGAAAGATAGTTTTCCAGGTCAGAAACTTAATATCAGATTTTGCTGCTGGTTCAAAAGGGGAATGAGTCAAGGCCTGCAGTACCAAGTTCACATCCCACTACAGAGTAGGGTCTTTATATGGGGGTCTCAGAAGGAGTGTGCCTCTCAAAAATGCTTTACAACATTTAGGCAAAGCCAGAGAAGAATCTTCAAATCCAATATGAAAATCCAATATGAAAATTAGAGATTAATGCTAACTGAACTTTAATCGTTGAAAAACTAGCTCCCTCATTAAAAACTGTTGCCAAAAAAAAAAGTGCACATTGTACAGGAGCAGAGAAGGGGTCAATGCATTTTTATTGTGCCCAGAAAACAAACCTTTTTCATTTACTTCTATAAAGATTTCTTGTAGAAGCCTTATGAGAAGATACAAGTATATGACAGACAGGGAATGAGAGCATCAGTTGTCTGGCTATTAAACAGAATTGGGTGAATCATGCCTGTTGGGTGAGACAGAAGGTCTGAAATCAGATCCAGAATCCAAGCTGGGTAAATTAGATGGGGCCAAAGAAAAGGGAGCCAAATTGGTTGAGGCCAATAAGGAGAAATGAGGAGGACTTTGCTCTT
Organism: Protopterus annectens; assembly: GCF_019279795.1. Lineage (NCBI taxonomy): Eukaryota > Metazoa > Chordata > Ceratodontiformes > Protopteridae > Protopterus > Protopterus annectens. The sequence continues at coordinate 1,178,998,397 of NC_056745.1, forward strand.
CAACCGGGCAGCTTTTGATACAAATTTGGGAATTAGGGGAGTTGGGGAGTAGGCATAAAGGAGACCAGAGGGCCAGCCGTGGAGTAGAGCATTCCTCTGTGATTCCCCCTGTGGGGGGATCAGGGTAAAGAAGCTGCTGCACTTGTTTAAGGGAGATGCAAAAAAGATTGCAGCAAGGCTGGCCCCAATGATAGAAAATCCTTCTTGTTGAGAGATCACTTGGGAGGTAGAAGAATGGACCTATTCAGTTTGTCTGCTATCACACTGAACATCCCTGGAATGTGCTTTGCTGTCAGAAAGCGGTTGGATGAAATTGCTCATTGCCACACTCGAGTGCTTCTCAACACAAGGTGTAGGATCTGATTCCTCCTTACTTGTTGATGTACCAAACAACTGACATATTGTCTGTTAGAATCACAATTGTCCCTAAAGGGAGAGCATCTTGGAAGGCCAAGAGCACTGCTCTCATCTCTAGAACATTGATATGCAAATTGGCCTCTTTGGGGGGAACCATGTGCCTTGGACTGTTTTCCCCAGGAAGAGCGCCCCCCCCCCCAATATGGGAAGCATCTGTGGTCACTATGACCTTGGGTTGAGGGAGAATGAAAGGACAACCTTGTAGAACTTGACCTAAATGAATCCATCACCAAAGGTATTTCTTGCATGCCTGAGTGACTGTTATTTGTGTTGACATGCACTGGGAAAGAATTGATTACTGTGTTGCTAACATTCATTGGCGAATACTCGTATGAAATCTTGATAGCAGGACTAAAATAATGGCAGCTGACACTGACCCCAAGGCTTGAAGAATTAAGTGAGCTGAAATTGTGGTATTGTGAATTATCTTTCTGACTTGGAACCTGATAGCTTCTCTTCCTCTCTCAAGACTGTAGACTATCACTGATAATGTTTTAAAGACTGCTCATATGAACTCCAAAGTTTGAGTTGGTTGTAACAGAAATTTCTTGTAATTTATGGTTATCCCAAGATGAGAACAAGTCTGGATCACTTGATCTCTTGCTAGTAATAGTATATGCCTGGTTGGGGCAGTAATGAGCCAGTCATCTAGATATGGAAGCATTCAGAATCCCTGCAGTCTCAAGTGAGCTGCTGTGGTGAGGCCAAACGGCAGTACTCTAAAATGATAGTGACTGGCTCCCAGCCAGAAGTGTAAACACCTTCTGGAGTGTCTGTTCATTTTTATGTGATAGTACGCATCCTGAAGGTCTCTTGAGCACATCCAATCATCCTTGCCCAGAAAGGGTATAATGGACTGAACCTTGACCATCCAAAACTTTGTACGTCAAACTGATGTCTTCAGTTTGCTGAGATCCAAAATTGGTCTCCAGTCCCCGGTTTTCTTTGGCACTAAAAATAATCTTGACTAAGTTCCGGATTCTATCTGGTATGGTGGGACCTCTTGGATGACTCTCTTTTCTAGTAGTTTTTGTATTTCTATTGCTGCTTCTTTCCTCTGCCTGGGTGGAACACTGGGAATCTTGCATACAGTTGGAGGGGACAGGACAAAGGGAATTATATATCTTCTAGAAATAATTCTCTGCACCTAAGTATCTCTTGTTAACTCTAGCCAGGCTCTCTGATGCAGAGAAAGTCGACCACCGATTGCCTTCAGAGGGGGACATTCGGGCCTCCTTTCAGGAGTGTTGGCAAGGTCTGTCAGAGAAAGAATCTCTGGACCTCTGGTTTTACGGGCCTCCTCTGCCGCGTGGATGGCATCATACATTAGATATTCCCCCCTCCCCTAGGGGAACTAGCTCCATGTGTGTCCTGGAAAGAACCCTGGGACTTTCTGAACCACATCTTCAGACTACCTCACTGACTCCTAGAAAAGGATCTTCGAGGGGGTCAAAAATGTTCGCCCACTGCAGATAGGGTCTTTCCAGCCTTCTCACACCTGGAGAGTGTGTCCATCACTTTTGGGCCAAATAAAGAACTGCTGTCAAAGTGAGCATTGATAAACATGGACTTAAAAGCTCCACAAAATCACATAAGCGCATCCAGGCATGCCTCCTAATGGATATGCCTGAACCTGCTTCCCCTTAAGGCACCTTCGGCTGCATGCGAGATAAACCTCATGGACAAATTAGAAATGGATTACAGGGAAGCCAACTGGGAGACCACAGAAGATTGCACCTCAGCAGTAATGGTTCCTGAAATGATTTTGAAAGTTCTTTGATCAAAATCCTTTGTAGTCTGGTAAAATGTACCAAACAGTTTAGCAACCAAAGGGCGAAAGTGGAACCAGAATATGTTCTTACATCTTAGGGAATGGCTCAACTGAGTCAGGCTCCTTCCATGCCCACCTAGAGACCAAATGAATGAGCTAGTCTGCAGGCAGAGTAATCCAAGAGGTAGAAGGGCCAGCTCCAAAGGCTTCCAGAAATACTGATTCCTCCAGTGAAGTGTTGGTGGAGGTCCAACCACCTCTCTGTTTAAGGATCTCAAGAATGTTTCCAAGTGAGATGTCTTCCAGAATTGATTGTTGGGGTCCCTTCTCCCTCATTGAAATCAGTATCCTCAGTGACTGACTCTTGTGGAGAATCTAAGTGTCTCCTTTTGTACTTTCTCTTCCGAGGAACTTCCTCAGTGGGATGATGTGGTGAAGTGTCGGAAGAAACTGTAATACCCTGATGGGTGATCTGGAAGCCTTGAACTGGCCGTCTCTGCCGTGTATAATAATGTGGCTCCTAGCACAGAGGCATCTGGTAACTGGATTGGAGATCTAAAGGGCTGGATCTGTCCATCCTGTCGGAACAGAAAACACTCTCTTCACAACTTTGAAGGCAGACTGCTCCAGAGAGAAAGAAGACTGGCTTCTGGAACACTGCGTCCCTCTGCCCAGACGGCAATCACTCTGAGGCAGGAGCCAGTGCTGAGCTGTCCAATGCCAAAGCTCCAAGGAGCACAGACTACTCTGAAAACCTTGGAGTCAACTCCAACACCTCAGACGCAACAAGACAGCTTCAGCTCCAAAAGTCATTCAGATCCGAAGAAGTTGGAGCTGGTGCACTCGGAGAAGTCTTAAGATACAAAGATAAAGGTATCTTTGGATGAGAGCTCGACGGACCTGGAAGGTTCAGATCCAGGGACTCTGAAACAACCTGTGGGATCACAGGGGTAGATAATGATGGTGTAAGAGATGGACAGGCTCCCTGACTCAAGGGTGTAGGAGCCAGGAGAACACCCAACTTATTCAGCACTGAGAGAAACATCCTCATCATCCTGTCTACATCTTCCTCAGTTAGACTCCTGGAAGAACGAGATGAAGCTAGGGACTGTGACCTTGAATGGCATCTCTCCAGGAAGGAAGAGGGTACCCTAGAAAGAACTAGATCCAACCTCGGGGAATATCTCATCCTCTGTAGAATCTTTGGATCCAAAGAACTTGGATCCAAAGTTTTTTTTTGTTGGATCCAAAGGGGAGAGAGAGAGAGAGAGAGAGAGAGAAACTGAGCAGACTTCAGATCCATTTTAGATTTTTTTTGGGTCTGTCTGATGAAGGTGTGGAAGAAGCAGATGGCCTTGGAGACTTAGCCAAGGTCTCCTTAATTTTCGTTTTGCGGGATTGAGCCCCAGAGATAGCCTGTCCAAACAAGGATGGAAGCAAACCTTTCAGTATTAATTTATTTTTCTTATCTGTTAAGGCCCTTGGACTGAAATTTTTGCAGATAGTAAAATCCTCTTGTAAATGTTGAGGGTCTAAACAATATACACAAAGGATGAGTATCAGAAAGATAATATAAAAGGTAGGGGAAAAATATTACCAACAATGGTATGAAACATTTACACTGAGTGTAAAAGCAGGGAACTATATATGTATGTATGTAGCAAAAATGCAGAAACAAACCCCATTTAACGTAAAAAATGCTCAAGAGTTCAGGCTAACCACATCTTTCACAAAAATTGGTAAATGATATCAGAGGTATGTTAGGGTTAGTGCATTATGGGGGTCTATATTAAATCAGAGAATGCTTAAAAAAAGCAAACGCTGATTTATCGACCCCATGTAAGTGAAAGCTTACAATCCCAAACACTTAGAGCAGCAATTTTTTTTCCCAGGAAAAAAAAAAAAAAAAATCGCTGTTCCAAAAAAGAAAAAAAACCCAAAAAACTTTAAAACATTACATAAAGTGGGGGGCGAAGCCCCCCACACCCCCTGACGTGGGGTGCTGTGCCCCCCCCACACCCCCCTACTTAAATATACCAACTCCGAGATTGCACTACAGTGACGAAAACGGCAAAATAATGAAGGCGGCCAAGCGATTTCTTTCCCAGGAAAAGAATTTGCTTATATGCCGTTTTGGTATTTTGCTGTTTTTGTGCTTTCAAGTTCGATCAAGACGCATTTGAAAGCATGTGTCTTCAATCATATAATAGGGAACCCATTATGGGTAGGGGAGGAGCTTGAGAGTTTTTGGTGGCCACGAGCTTTAGTAACAGCAGAGTCTGATCAGAGGGTCAGATCTGAACCGAACAGTTGAGGACAGAATGAAAACTGACAACATCAGAGCTATCATTAATTATTAGAAAAAAAAAAACTGAAAGCTGGATCTACCCAAATACCCAGGTCTTTAAGTCAATCTATCCAATGCAGATCTGTCAGCTTGCACTGTAACTTTCAATGGGTGGAACATAAGCTTTTTGATAGAATCAGATTAGATCATATTTCAAACAAATATTCATATCTCTGGAACTGCAGAGATTGCTAAAGAAGTGTAAATGGCAAACTCTTCAGCACAAACTATTTTATAGTGGTAGTATTCTTAAGGTTCTAGGCCCTAAACTGAATTTTATAAGTCACAGTACATATAATGACTGTTACGTTTGTAACATATTAAAACAATGAGTGAGAAGGTCACTGAAAAACCAATCAGTAAAAACAAAATGAAAACTCCAGCAAAGCTAGAACTTCCACTGACTGACCTCCCAAACTTCTTGTATCAGAGGCACATGGGATATATGCAAATGATCCTTATGAACATCAGGTGTTTCAGCTAATTGGAAATTCTGAATGCCCAGGACAAGAGGTTTGGGAGGTTTGGGAGGTTACCCATTTTCAAGTTATCTGTATACAGAATGTAGACCACCTCAGATGAAAAAGACTTGAGATTTGAAAGATACAACATAAACAAGTATGGACCTAGGACAGAGTCTGGTGGAACACCCCAACTGTAACTTAGAATTTTACCTGACCAATTGCTGTATGATACGTACCATGTCCTATTTGAAGCCATGCAGCTACCCTATTTATCTAGACTACATCAATACCTAGTTGCTCTAACTTATTGATCAGTGTTTTGTGTATGACCCTATCAAATGCTAATGTTAAATCTACATAAACTACACCACAGCACAATTTTTCATTTATAGCTGTTATTAAATTGTTACAGATCATCATGCTAGAGGTGTTTATACATCCATTTTCAACATATGCATGCTGAGATATGGTTTCCAAGTCCTAGTCATTACACTTCTGGCAGTAATATATCCAAAATAACCTTCTCCATTATTTTTCCACAACATGAAATTAAATGTATGGCTATGTAAGACTCTGTGTTTGTTCTAACCCCCTTTCCCTTAAAAAATTGAGACATGCACTTATTAAGGAATCTCCCATATTTAAATGACCCAACAGATATAACTGTACTGTAAGTTCATGCTGAAGTGTACTCAGATTATTATTACTAATTCCATCTCCTCACTCTATTTTGTTTGGGTCGATTTGGCTAGTCTTTTTTCAATATAATTTAATTTCACTATCCCAAGTTACCTGGGTGTTACTATGACAATTTATCACCTCCTTTGAGGAGCCAATCTACTTTGCATAAGATTTTGTAAGTATATCTATAATCCGTTGCTTTTGAGAATAAATTTTAGAATCTACACACAGTTTATTAATTTGCATGTCTTTAGTCCTACCATATTTTGTGTATCTATAAAATATTTCCCTGTTATGCTCAATAACTATAATTATATAAATTTTCTTCAGTTTTTTCTTGGTGTTGCCTCACACTATGATTTTTCTGTCCAGCTTTTTTATTTCAGTTTTCAGAGTTATAGTTCAACCTCTTTTCCATTTCTTATATTTTTTGTCCCTCACCATAAGTATCTTGTTTTTATGGAAATGCATCTTCCTGCCCTTGTGTGCCTAGATCCTGATGTTAAACATTTTTTTCCATTCCATTTCTCTTTCAAACTTGACATATTCCTTCTGCAGGTTTCCCACTGAACGCATCTCTCCAATTAGTTTTACATAGTAACTGTTTTGCTTCCATATAATATTTTATTAATCTTTTTTACACTGGTTTAAATTTCAGTTTGGTAGAATTATCTAAAAGTAATTTAACCTTTATAAAAATAGATCCATAACCTTTACAATCACCACCACTGAACATCAATGGTGGCAAAACTTGACATGAAATAACATTAGTAACACAAACAACTCCATAGTAGGCTTTTTTTTTTTTTTTTTTTTTTTTTTTTTACAATCACATGCAATTGTTGTTCCTGAATATATATTACAAATATTTTCCTTACCAGTGTTGTTGGATCAATACTAATCCAGTCAGTTTCTGGTAAATTTAAGTTCCCTGTCGCTATAAAGTTTTTGGATATTTGGACTAATATGGGGTCATCCCCTTAATTCTCTTTTGGAATTTTTACCATCAAGTTGCACTTGATTATTTTCCTTGGTCCCCAACCAGTATTATTACCCCTCCTGTGGTTCATGCAAGAAATTAAAAATTCTTCTAGGTCATCAGGACTTGACTTTGGTGGTCTGTATACTCCAACAATTGTTATCCGCTCCAGGGTTGTCTTTATTGTCACAGTTACGCAGTCTGCAGCATTCATGTTATCACTGAACATGCAAGAATCACAGGTCTCATAACCATCTTTAATTCCTTTCATAACACCTCCAGATTATTTTTGTTAGAATGTGTTGCAATAAAACATGTATACAATGACAGAACTTGTTTCCAGTCATTATTCCTTAACCATGTTTCACAAATGATAGCAACATCGATCTTTTGAGAATGTAGCAAATTTTCCAATAAAAAGAACATTATTACTACTTCTCCTAGCATTAATACCCATCAGAGATTCATCAAATATTACTATGTGTGTCTTGTGTTAGTCAAATATTGCAGTATATCTGCTGCAAAAAAATTCTCCTCCTTTCTCTTGATAAGTGCACTCCTTCCCACCAAAGCACACCCACAAAATTAGGCTTGGATGCTCTATACACTTCCATTCTTTTTTAAACTGGGACATTCTTTTCATCAAACTGGGACATTCTTTTCATCTAAGTATTTATCCTAAAGATCTTTTCATTCACTCTAACCTGAATCTGCTTTCTATATGTAATTTGTGAAAAATATGTTGTAATGTCTGTACAAGCTATGCTAACTAAGAGGGCTGCAAGTTCTCTACTTACAGTCAGAGTCCTTGCAGATGCAATAATTTGTACCAACACGAATAAAAGCAACTCCATACTTCATTACATTAAGTCATTCTAAGGCTTTTCTCACATCCTGTATTTTTGCACCTAACAAGCATAACACTATTTGATGTTCATTATCCTCTCTGCAAATGTAAGTATCAGTTTCTCAAATAATTTAATCTCCAATTACAAGTATATAATTTCTAACCAGGTCTGAATATTCTCAAACGTCTAACTTAGTTATATCTGCTCTATCAAATGTTACAAAGGAATGATCTTCATCAGCACTAATGTTACTAGTCCTATTAATCCCACTGTTTTCATTGCTTGTGGGTAAACTGGTGCCTGAAAGACAAGAAAATTAAATCTCACATGCAATAACATGCAGTGCTTTGGGGCACATCCTGAGTTAGAGTATCCAACTGCAAAAGCAGCATGTGACGTTTCACCCTGGACATCTGACTGAGGATGGAGAGCCAATTTTCTCTGGGCTAAAAAGGTGCTATAAAGAGCATCTTTGGCACCTCCCCTTGCTTTCTGGATCACATTAGGGGGAAGGGGATAGGAAAGAATGCATACAAAAAGAGATACATACATTTAAAGGAGAAGACATTTCCTGCCCATGCTTCTTAGTGTGGTGATCTGGAGCTGTTTTGCTCTGACAGGGAAAGTACAGTTGTGTAAACTGAACTTACCCTAACAGTAAATGTTCAAATAATCACTGCTGCAGTAGCCTTAGCTACATGGGTTATATCCTGCCAAGGATAGAACAGCCAGCCAACTTCCAAAGCTTCAGGGCACTTTCCATGCACCCCAACTGTCACACAGCTTGAGCACAGTTGACTAAAAGACAAGTTTGGGCATGAAGCACTTTAGAAATTTCTTGTCAGCAGATAGAGGGAGGATGAGCCCTAAAAGGACAAGGCTATGAATAACAAAAAATACGTGTCCACAGCCTGGCATAAAAAAACACAACAAAAAAGAAGGGGGTTGGAGTGAGGGAGTGGCTACTGCAACAGTGATTTTTCAAACATCTACCATTATAGCAAGTTCAACTTACACAACTGTACTAAGTTCTTAATATTGATCACTGCTGCAATAGCCTTACCTATATGGGTAGACTACCATAGTTAACTATACTTGGGAGTGGAAGGAGAAGTGTCCAGGAGCCCCTGGAGAATAGTCCTACCAAAGTATGATCTAGACAAGGAAGGAATCCAGCTTATAGTGCTTTATAAAAGTGTGTACAGAAAACCAAGTAGCAACTTCTAGAATACTTCTACAATCCATCTCTTTCCAAAAATCCACAGATGAAGCCAAGGTCCCTGTAGAGTCAGCCTTGACCCTGCCTAGAAGAGTTTTATTACTTTAGAATAACAAATGGTAGTAGCCTTAGACAACCACTTGGAAATAGTCTTTGACACCAATTGTCCCTTCTTTCCCTTCACAAGAAATGAACAATTGATCTGAAAATCTAAAATATTTAGTTCTGTAAAGATAGTACCAGAGTTATCTCTGGACATTCAAGGTATGAAGTATCCTTTCTCCCTCATTTCTAGGTTCAGGAAAGAAAAAAAGGGAGATGGATAGTTTGACTTTTAGAAATAAAGGAAGGATTAGTTCTCAAAAAGACCATGTTCTTGTGGAAAATGAGGTAGGGTTAACTCACCATAACAGCGTGCAATTCAGATACCCTTCTTGCAGAGGTCAGAGCAATCAGTAATACTGATTTTCATGTTAAGAACCTAAAGCCATCCAGATTAGCTGGTTAAAATGGAAGTGTTAGTTTCTCTAACACAAAATTAAGATCCCAAGGAGGGGTCACCAGTTTACTTGGAGACATCTTATGCAAAACCCCTTTCAAGATATTTTTGACATGCGATTGCCTTGAAAGAGGAGGATTCATGGGCAGACATGCTGAAATGGTCAATAAATTAACCTTGATATAGGAATAAGAAAGGCCATAGGATAGTAACTCACAAATATTGTAAAACTAGGGAAGAACTAGTCCTGAATGGGTGCTGGTTATGTTGTTGGCACCAACTAGAAAACTTTTCCACTTGCTAATATATGATTTTCTAGCAGCAGTCTTTCTTGCCTCTGTTAGTACCTGCTGCACGTCCTCAGAAAAGAGGTGCCTGTAAGAAATTAAGACCATATCATCCAGGCAGTCAACTGAACATGACTGATGTCAGGGTGTATTAAACACCCCTGTTCTTGTGTGAGTGAATAGATCCATTCTGTGAGGAAGCTTGTCGTAACTGCCTCTGGTCATTTCCAAAAGAAGGGAGAACCAGAGCTGCCTGGGCCAGAAGGGAGTCACCACAATTATCTTGGGAAATTCCTCCTAAATCTTCAGAAATACCCTGGATGTTAATGGAAAGGCAGACAGGAATATTCCTGTCTAAAGTAAAGAAAAGGCATCTGTCCTCCAGGCCTTTTTGCATGGAGTCCTGGAACAGAACTTTGCCAGTTGATTGTTCAGAGTGGAGGCAAAGAGGTCTACTTGAGGAACCAAATCTTGTAACCCCCCCCCCCCCCGGATCTAGTTTCCATTCATGACGGTCTGCCCTGGTTCTGTTCAGTTTGTCTGCCACACAATTTTGCTCTGACAGAATGCAGGATGTCTGTAGAGTGAAATTGTGCTGTTAATCTATATCCCAAGCTAACATGGCTAGTCTGCAAAAGGGTGTATGACCTGGTTCCTCCTTTCCTGTTGATGTACCACATCACTGTGGTATTGTCTGTAACCACTTGAGGAGAACCCGTGGACCAAAGATGGTTAAGAGAATTGAGTTCCTTGATCAAGGCAAGCACTGGCTTCATCCCAGTGGAATAGAAAACATCTACTGTCATCCTTTTGCAGAAAGGGAGTGCATCCACAGACTCCTGGAACTATACACCCATTAACCTGATCAGCCTTATCTGCAAGGCCATGCAACAAATCATTACGGATGTCTAACAAAGGTATAGGAAATCTCCAAATGTTTGACCCCACCCAGTTTGGTTTTGTCAAGGGGAGATGATGCCTGTTAAACTTAGTGGACTTCAAGACAATCACCAAAGCCCTAGACATGGGCAAATCTGTGCATACGGCCTACCTAGGCTTAGCCAAGGCCTTTGACACAATCCCCACTCAGGTATCATTGATATACTCACCTAGCTGGGCATCAACCCATATACTGTCAGGTGGGTTGCAAACTGGTTCACTGGTAAAACTCAGTCAAAATATGGATGCCACCTCCTCCAGCAGACCTGTAACTAGTGGTGTTCCACAGGGATTGGTTCTGGGACCCCTACTGTTTGGAATTTACTTCTCCAAAGTGCACTACCATTGTCATTTTACTCTGTGTTGTATAGACTGCTCAGAGGTGACCTGTGCCTTGCATATAGAGCAATCTCTGACCCAGCTTTAATGGAAATGATGCACATTTTGCAGGTCAAATGGCACATGGGTCAATCACTCAAAGGACCATAACCTGGTATGTGACATCAATAGAACTTGTAGAGACAGATTTGTCTCACAGAGGTTGCCCCAACTTTAGAAAAAACTTACTATTCATGTTAAACAAAGCCCCTCACTGGCCCTGTTTAAGCACAATTTGGATGACTGGATGGGTAACAGGAAATTTACCCAGGGGGTTCCACCTATGTCCCTCTTGGACAGGGGCAATAGGTGCCGATTTTAGTGTCTGCTTGAACCCATCACCCTTGGGAAAACGGGTTGAACTTGGTTAGGCTTGTAAGGGCCCTGGGGCCATTAGCCTAGTAACCTCCTATGATCTCCTTGATATGTATATGTTTGCATCTGTCCTTGGTGTCCCACACCCCCTGTACTTTTATCTCTCCTGAACCTGCTCCCCAAACAATGTCTGAAGTATCTGTGGTGAGGGACTGCTTCAGAGCAGGGAGGGAGAAGTGGAGACTTTGCTTTAAGGATAACTGTTGTCTCCTCCAAATTATTTATCTTCTGACAAATCCCAATACTGGGATCTGAAAAGTTAAAGGGTGTTGATGCTGGGGCCAGTGAGATTTCAGATACCACTGTACAGTGGCGGCTCGTGCTATTGGACTGCAGCCCCCCAGCTGTAAAAAAAGAAAGAACAAAATAAAAAATAATTAGCGAGTCTAAGAACTTGAATCCAGACTGCTGTTTAACCAGTCCGGATTAGGAAAGAAAGCATCAGTCTACTACAGATGCCCCAGAAGTCCATGTGGTTACAACTGCATAGACTGGAAGGGGATCGGACTGCAATGTCTGCAGACTGTGCGTGCTCAGAACTGCAGGCTGGATTCAGCACATTCATGCTCGGAGTTCCCCGGCTGAGACTTTGAAGATTGCATTTGTGGGAATTTTCTGGGACATTTTGCAACAGGACAGAGCTAGGACTACAAATGGAGCTCTGGGACTCTGAAACAGGGCAAGTTGGAGTGTGTGTGTGTGTTGCCCCAGTTAACTATAAAGGGTGGCTTGAGATGTGTGTGTGTGTGTGTATGTGTGTGTGTGTGTGTGTGTGTGTGTGTGTGTGTGTGTGTGTGTGTGTGTGTGTAAGTCCCAGTTAACTATAACTGGTGGCTAGAGAAAATAACTCAGGCTCAAACCCTGTAACTTGGGGATAGGCAGCAAGAGCTGAATTCCCTACCCACCACCACTTGTGAAAAGTGTTCAGATTATTGTCTCATATTTTTGTTCTGTTCTGTTCCTCACAAAATCTGTGGTTTTCTGGATTTTGAATCCACTAAATAATGGCAGACATTTGAGTTTCAGACTTCACATTCTTCAGAAAGTACATGGCAACAAAAAAAACTTTTATTCTAACAATTTTCTAAGTTTATAAGATCAATATTTGAAATGCGTCCCTATTTTTTGTAGTTGTATTCCCCCATTATTGGCTTTGTCCAGGTTTTTTGTGCGAAGAGGTTGAGAGCTATGGTGAGAGCTGAATTCACTGAATTTTTGGGGTCTGTATTCCCCCAGTATTGGCTTTGTCCAAGTGTGTTGTGCTAAGAGGTTGAGATCTATGGTGAGAACTTAATTCACTAAATGATAGCCATTTAAGGTACAATCTTCCTGTCTTTCAAGAAACACCAGATTTGGCATAGTGTCATGTTGCACTGACTGTAGTGCACAGGGTCCTGGGTTCAAGACTTTGCAGTGAAATTCAAGGCGGTAGCACAGCATTTTATTCCAGCAACTTTCCAAGAGTAGAAAAGCAGTGTTTAAAATGTGTCCCTGTTTTTTGGGCTTTTGCCCCCCCCCCAATAAATTATGACTTTTTCCAGACTTGTTGTGCTCATGTGCTACAAAGTTAAGAGATACAAATGAGTGTCAAGTGGATTTTACAAGGAGCCAAGAGCTTCAGGGGAAGAGAAGTTTAGTGCTGCTTATGATGAATCTGCTTGCATTGTTAATAGTACAACAGGTATCATTTTGTTAATGTAACATAGGCAATGTATTCCTCAAGGGCAACAAGCACTTTATTTGTAAATGAAACAATGAAATATAAAGTTGTTTGCTAGCAGCAACCTCTTCATTAGTTACAGATCTCTTTAATGTGGAATTATTTAGATGACTTTTACTTCTGCAGAGATCATGCATATGTACTGATACTGGTGGATTGTAGAAGTTAGAGTAGACTTTTATGATGGAAATGTTCTGAATTGGGCAGTTTTGTCATTATTGGTGCATGCATTTTGTTTCATTGTTTACTGGAAAAATGTTCAAAACAACACATTTAAAATGCCCTCTAACAACCAGGGCTGGCCTTAGCTGAAATGGCGCCCTAGGCAAAGTAGTACTCCAGCGCCCCTTAAACCCCACCCACACCAGTGCCCCTTAAGCCCCACCCACACCATACTCCTGAACCACCTCTATAAGCTACAGCCACATGAAGGTCACTTCCCAAGAAAGCCACTCCAGTCATTTCCTTCAATTATTTAAATGCACAGGAAGAAAAGATACTTTGTAATATAGTTAAACTGCAAGTGAAGTGGATTTTTTTTAATAAGCCTGCTTTATCTGTTGCTCCTTCACACATTTTACTGTAAAAGTAGTGTTTTTCCGGGATTTAAAGAGGCCATGTAAGCTACTCTCATACTCTATTACCCTGCCTAGGGTCCCATTTGACTGTGATTTTCTCTGCTAATAGATTGGGGCCTCCCGAGCAGCCCCCCTTCCCAGCCATACCAGTGTTTCGTTACTTGGCTATTTCTCTCTCGTTACTATAAACAATGTTCAAACCTCAGTGTGTATACAATTAAGTATTTTCTGCCATTGAAACAGAATTCAAACCTACATTCAAATGAAATGCATCTGGAAAGTGGAGAATTAAGTTTACCTTTGGGCTATTTTCAAATTACAAGTTCCTTGAACACATTTTTTATGGCCATGCATTCATGTACATGTTATTTGATTCACCTTCCAGATTGTAATAAATTATATTCCTTGTATAATACAGTACCATTTGCTAGTATGTATTAAATTTGCAATTTTGAACATTTTTCCAGCAAACAGTGAAAAAATGCATGCCCCAATAATGATAAAACTGCCCCGTTCATAACATTTTAACCATAAAAGGCCACTCAAAGTTGTCATTACAATCCACCAGTATCAACCAGTATGGAAGGACAACCACAGTGGTGCAGCAGTTAGCATTGTCGCCTCACAGCAAGAGGTTCTCCAGTTTGATCCTCGGCTCAGCTGGGGTACCTTCTGTGCGGAGTCTGCATGTCCTCCCTGTGGTCATGTGGGTTTCCTCCAGGTGCTCCGGTTTCCTTCCACATCCCAAAGACATGCTGTAAGTGGATTGGACATGCTAAATTGACCCTAGGTCTGAGTGTGCATGCCTTCCATGGTAGGTTGGGCGCCGGGCTGGCAACTCGACACCATAAAACTTCACTACCAATTGTGAGCATACAGGTGATCTGCTGTGGTGATCCCTAACTGTGAAAAGGCGATAGAGTATCAATCAATAAGCACAATCTCTGCAGAAGTAAAATTCATCCGAATACTTCTACATTAAAGAGATCTGCTTATCCACAGAACAAACAGTGCTACTCTAAACACTTAAACCTTGCCTGTGATATAATTAGGGCTTGCTGGAGAGATAGGTATGTATCCCAGAGACCACCCTGTCTATGGAACAGGCTCCCCATCCAAGTAAAGCAGAGTTCCTCCCTAACCCAATCCAAGTACAACTTGGATAATTGGATGGGAAACTGGAAATTCATTCCTAGTTTGACATCTATGTCTCTGATGCAAACAGGTAACCGGTAAATGGTTCATCTCCCAGGATCATGCTTACACTTATCAAGTGTATCAGAAGTCGTCAGAGATTTGGGATTCATGGCTAGGCTTAAAAAGGCCCTTTTGGTCAATAGCCTAGTAAACACCTATGAACCTATATGAACTCTTAATTCTTCTCCAGAAACAAACACATTTGATAAGTTGCAAAACATGCCTAAACCTTGTGTGGAATCCTTGTAAGCTCTAAGATCTAGAAAGGTTGTTATAAAAGCTGAATTTGTAGAATATCCTTTATGAAAGACAATACCAACTGGTCATTAACTTATTCCTCACCAAACAGTTCCTAAGTCGATTAATTGTAATTTCTAAAATGTTATAGAGAAGGAGATACTAGAGCAGAATCCAAAGAAACTGCAGTAAGTGTTGACTGACCTCTTAAATCTGTCCCCATTCAACACTGAGATTACGATTTGTTCACATACACTTCCTCTCCCTGCTATGTAAATCAGGTATACTTATAAAAGGTAAAGCAACATTAAAAGCAATTACATTAAAAATTAGTCTTGGTTATCTAATGGAGGAATCGGGATGGGAATTTAGTACCAGTTTATTCAGGAATCACAAGTAACAGAATGCATCTCAATAACAGAAGGCAACACAAGCAAAAACTACATTTGCCATATCTTAAGTATTGACCTTATCGCAGTATTTCAAAGTATAGGTGCTTCATTGCTCATACAAAAATTTGCTGGCCATCTGTAATGCACCTTGTGTGTCCTGCTTTAACTAAACTGTGTACTGAGGGTGGAACAAAATGTAGGGAACCCTATAACATTAAATTAATAACCACAAGAAACAAAAGCTATACCCTGGTCTCATCCATTTTTTTTTATATAACCAGTACTGTACTTTCCATAGCAGCAAAGCAGATGGAGCTGTCCTGATTCAATAAATTAGATGCAACAACAAAACCCAGGCCTGACAACGAACGCCAAGGACTTTTTTTCCCTCTTTCTCTCTCCCAACCTACACCGTGACTGTGGATAGGAAAACAAGTTCCTGCTTAAGTTGAAGTGGGGGAGGGCGCATTTCTAGCCTGTATGGGCGTCGCGCGTCAGTGACTGACATTTGAAAATAAATGTACTTGTTGTCTTTTCAGCTTTCCCGGTTAGCGTTTCACAGCAGAATTGCGCCCTTTTGAGGCCGGCCTGTACGGCGCCCTAGGCGGTCACCTAGTTCGCCTATGCCTAAGGCCGGCCATGCTAACAACTGCACTGTATTATACAAGGAATATAATTTAATACAATCAGGAAGGTGTTATCAAAAGAACACATGTATGTTTCATGTACAAGGGGCCTATGATTTGAAAACAGCCCAAAGTTAATCTTTATCTACCACTGGCCAGATGTATTTTCTTTGAATGTGGGTTTCAATGCTGTTTCAATGAATATGAGTTTCAAGGGCAGAGAAGTTTTAATGCCAAGTCCATTTTCACTGTGAGACTGCATTGCTTTGTTTAGCAGATTAGCAGATGTTTATTAGTGTTTGTGCTGTAAAATGTAAAATAAAACTTTTAAATGAAATCCAAATCATCATAGAAGTAAAGCAGTGTGCAGATTACGGTGTTTAATGTAAATGGGGTGAAACAGCCAAGTAATAGGACATAGGAATGGCTGCAGGGGGAGGCCCCATTCAACCATGAGTTTGTGAGGGGGAGAAGGGTGGCAAACTTGAAGACAGCCCCAGCTGAACTATACCTCTCAAATGTCCAGATTTTCACAGAATGAATAGATTTTTGCTTCTTCTTTTTGGTTTGTTTGTCATAAAATTTGTGCTTTTTTGGCATATAATTTAGGATTGAAGTCACTAAATAATGACATACATTGAGTTTCAGACTTCATACCCTTCAGTAAAATGCATGCTAAAGCAATACCTGTTATTCTATCAACTAAGTTTATACAAGAGCAATTTTTAGTACTGTCTGTATCTTCTTCTTTCAGCTTTTCCCGGTTAGGGGTCGCCACAGCGGATCACCTGTTTCCATTTCTTCCTGTCCTCTGCATCTTGCTCTGTCACACCAACTACCTGCATTCCTCTCTAACCACATCTGTAAACCTTATCTTAGGCCTTCCTCTTTTCCTCTTACCTGGCAGCTTCATCCTTAGCATCCTTTTCCCAATATACGCAGCATACCTCCTCAGCACATGTCCAAACCAACGCAATCTCGCCTCTCTGGCTTTGTCTCCAAACTGTCCAACCTGAGCTGACCCTCTAATATACTTATTCCTAATCCTGTCTACCCTTGTCACACCCAGTGCAAATCTTAATATCTTTAACTCTGCCACATCCAGCTCTGACTCCTGCCTTTTGGTCAATGTCACTGTCTCCAACCCATATAACATAGCTGGTCTCACTACCCTCTTGTAGACCTTCCCTTTCACTCTTACTGGTACTCGTCTGTCACAAATCACTCCTGACACTCTTCTCCACCCACTCCACCCTGCCTGTACTCTCTTCTTCACCCCTCTTCCACACTCGCCATTACTCTGAACTGTTGATCCCAGGCATTTAAACTCATCCACCTTCACCAACTCTACTCCCTGCATCCTCACCATTCCTCTATCCTCCCTTTCATTCACAGACATATATTCCGTCTTAGTCTGGCTGACCTTCATTCCTCTCCTCTCTAGAGCATATCTCCACCTCTCCAGGGTCTCCTCAATCTGTTCCCTACTCTCACTACATATCACTATGTCATTTGCAAACATTATAGTCCACGGGGACTCCTGTCTGATCTCGTCGGTCAACCTATCCATCACCACTGCAAATAAGAAAGGGCTCAGAGCTGATCCTTGATGTAATCCCACCTTAAACGCATCTGTCACTCCCACATCAGATCTCACCATTGTCACACTACCCTTGTACATATCCTGTACCACTCTTACATACTTCTCTGCCACTCCCAACTTCCTCATACAATACCACAACTCCTCTCTAGGCACCTTGTCATATGCTATCTCTAAGTCCACAAAGACACAATGCAACTCCTTCTGACATTCTCTGTACTTCTCCATCAACACTCTCAGAGCAAGCATCGCATCTGTAGTGCTCTTTCCTGGCATGAAACCATACTGCTGATCACTGATCACCACCTCCCTTCTTAACCTAGCTTCCACTACTCTTTCCCATAATATCATGCTGATCTGTTTATCCCTCTGTAGTTACTACAGCTCTGCACATGACCCTTATTCTTAAAAATCGGTACCAAAACACTTTCTCCACTTCTCAGGCATCCTCTCACTTTTCAAAATTTCATTAAACAATCTGGTTAAAAATTCCACTGCCATTTCTCCTAAACACCTCCAAGCTTCCACAGGTATGTCATCTGGACCAACAGCCTTTCCATTCTTCATCCTCTTCATAGCTATCCCTACTTCCGCCTTGCTAATCCATTGCACTTCCTGATTCACTATCCCCACATCATCCAGCCTTCTCTCTCTCTCATTCTCTTCATTCATCAGCCCCTCAAAGTACTCCTTCCATCTGTTCAAAACATTCTCCTCACTAGTGAGTACGTTTCCCTCATTATCCTTTATCACCCTTACCTGCTGCACATCTTTCCTAGCTCGGTCCATCTGTCTAGCCAAATGCTACAGGTTCTTTTCTCCCTCCTTAGTGTCCAACCTTTCATACAACTCTCTATATGCCTTATCCTTAGCCTTTGCCACTTCTCTCTTTACCATGCACCTCATCTCCTTATACTCCGATCTACTTTCTTCATCTCTCTGACAATCCCACTTCTTCGCCAACCTCTTTCTCCGTATACTATCCTGTACTTCCTCATTCCACCACCAGGTCTCCTCATCCTCCTTCCTCTGTCCAGATGTCACACCAAGCACCTTTCTAGCAGTCTCCCTTACTAGCTCTGCTGTAGTTACTCAGCTATTCGGTAACACTTCACTGCCACCCAGTGCCTGTCTTAACTCTTCCCTGAACTCCACCTCACAATTACCCTTTTTCAGTTTCCACCATATGATCCTCAGTGCTGCCCACACACTCCTCCTCCTCTTCTTGATCACCAATGTCATTCTACAGACCACCATTCTATGCTGTATGTTCCCCCCAATATATCTGGATTTGTCCAGCTTTCCTGCGTTAAGAGGCTGAGAGGTATGCGCAAATATATCACTTTATAGAATTAGATATATCCAAACCTCTCAACTGTCCCAGACTGTGGCTCAAAATGTTGCTCTCCCCCTAATAATCCCTCCACAAAATGGCAGTTTTGGAAGAAAATGTGGAGGGTTTACAATTAATAAATAATTGTAATGATCAGAGTTATAGATTAGTTTTACTTCAGAAATGCATGTAGATTCTCTTACTTTGTTAGCTGCACAACTTAACAGTACTAATATTACAAAAAAGTGTCCCTTCTTTGATAGGTTCCCAGCTGTATTGTGTGGCTACTTTATATTTTTGCATCACGTTTGGTCTGTTTTTCATAAAATTGTGGTTTTCTGGCAAATTAGTGGCAAATCATTAAAGTCTGAAGTTAGAAAATAATGACAGACATTTGAGTTTCGATTTCATACCCTTCAGAAAATTCATACTAATGCAAGACCTACTATTCTATTATCTTTCTAAGTTTATAAGAGCAATATTTAAAAACTGTCCTCATTGTTGGGCCTTTGTCCCACTTCTGTTATGGCTCTGTCCAGATTTCTTGCTCTGAGCTTGAGAGGTATGACAAATGTGTCAGGGCCATCACCATCAGCCAGAGATATTTCAAATTGTGACATACTTGTAGCACCCCACTCCATGTAATGACTCTGGATGTGTCCAAGCAAGGCACGGAGCAGTTATGCAGTGTAACTGTGCAGAGTATCCCCCCATCCAAGGTAGACAAGTACTACAATGGTTTTTCATCTAACCTTGATTTTGCAAAATGTTCTGATTTTCTGTCATATTTTTATACTGTTGATTTATGTTTATTATTCAGAAAATGCATGTTGTTGCAGTGCCTGTTGCTCTGTGTTTAAGTAGCAATGCTTTAATGACCATCAGGTAAGCTTGTCTGAGATTGTAAGATGCAAGTAAGATTTAATAAGCATACTGTTAAAGAATTACCAACATTGAAAGCCTTTTTGTTGTTGCCATGCAGAGAATATTTACATAACTAGATAATGTGCTCTATAAGCCTTAGGTATTGAAATGCACATGACAGTATTTGTAATAAAGGACAGGATTACAGTATTTTCAGAAGCTCATTATATTTGTTGGAGACTTGCAGTCATCTTTGCAGGCTTTAGCCATAAACTAAACAGAATGGCAATCTAACATGTGTGGTCCATAACCTGTGCAGTAATCCTCAGTTTTTGTGGTTTTGAGCATGGCTCTGACCCTTTCTAGTTGGTTACATCCCTTCCTGTTGGCCCCACCCATTCAACTGTCTCCTGCAGCCCCCCTTTGATTTGAAGTCTCCAGCCCCCACTGCCACTGTATCTTTCTTGTGTAGAATTTTACCAGGGGTATCATAAGAATCATTGATGCCATTAGGCTCAAGATTCTGAGGTATTCCCAAGCAGTGTCTGAAATCTGAGATAGATCTAAAAGATCGCTTTTTTTTCCTGTGGAAGAAAAGCTCTTTGAGCTGAGTTGTCTAGTTGACATCCCAGGGACACAATCCAGTGTGAGGGCATCAAGAAAGACTTTTGGGTGTTCTCTTGGAATCCCAGCTTGTGCAAGAGATCTTTCACTCAAGAGAGAGAGTCCTGACATTGTGAAAAAGACTCTGCAAAGATCAGCAAGTCATCTAAATAAAAATGTTGATCTCCTCCAGCCTGCTATGAACTATAACTGGAGATAGACATTTTGCAAACACTCTTGATGTAGTGGATAGTCCAAAGCGTAAGGCAAAGAAGTGATAAGCTGATCTAGACAAACAAAACCTTAAGAAATGCCTTAAGTCTGGTTGAACAGGACTATGAAGATAAGCATCTTTTAAGTCTAGCATTTCCAAGAAACTCAAAAGAAGAAGAAGTGGAACAGGTTGTTAAGTGACCTCATTTTGAATTTAGGCACTATCAAAAAATGTTTTTTGAAAGAAAGATCTAGAGCTGGTTTCCAAGAATTTTCTTTCTGTTGGATTCGGAACATCCTTGAATAAAACCCCTTCTCCACTTGTAAAGCAGAAACTGGTTCTATAACTCCTTGGGATAGCATGTGATGAACAGGTGGAAACAAAACAGTCTGATCTGCAGGATAAGGAATGACCCCATGGGAAAGGAGGAATTTCCTCCCACTGCCATCTGTAAACCCTTATGAATGATTTCCAGAACCCATTTGTCTGATGCAATCCATTGACAAAGAGAAAAATGGAGAGTCAGACTTTCTAAAAAGAAAAAAAGAGGGCCAGATTAGGAGGGGGTCACAATGTCTCTTGAATAGTCTTTCAGACTTGTTGGATGTGTCCTTGGTTTTGGAAGGTTTGAGACTTCTTTTTGGAATCTATCTGCCACTTCTTCTTAAACGTCTGTTCACCTGAATACTATTGAGATTGTTTATTCTGTTTTTTGCCAAATTTGGAAGAGGAGAAAAAAACTCCCTTGGACAATTTGGAAAAGGATGGTTGAAAAATCTTAGAGATATCATAGATCA
The DNA here is from genome assembly GCF_019279795.1 of Protopterus annectens. Classification (NCBI taxonomy): domain Eukaryota; kingdom Metazoa; phylum Chordata; order Ceratodontiformes; family Protopteridae; genus Protopterus; species Protopterus annectens. Next base: position 1,179,019,762 of record NC_056745.1, read on the forward strand.
GCTTGCCCCTTTCATCACACTCTTTGATTACCTCTGCAGTAGAGGGGCCAAACACTAAATCTCTAAGGAAAAATCTAAAATCTCATTTTTATCATCTGGAAAGTTCTGAAAACCCCCTTACAACTGTACTAGTGGCAATAGCCATGAAAGAAGTATTAAACAGACATACACACACTGCAAACAATGTGTAGTGACTTGTGCAATACAAAGTTATTAAAGCAGAGTTTTCTTCACAAGAACAAACTGTCGATAAGTCATTCCTCATACTTTCACAATATGTCAGAATAAACTTTAACATACGAGCCTGAGAATTTAAAATTCTGAAATTCAAAGTTGCAGAAGTATGTACTTTTTCCCCCCATACCTATCAATAATTTTCCCATCCTTATTAGAGAGAGTAGGATTGGAATTAACTAAGTGCTTAGCAGCAGCAGAGACAACTAACACTATAGCTGCCGGGTCAGGTTTGGGAATAGTGCATAAAAATTAAAAAGACTGAAGAACTTTTTGCATCCTATTTGTCTTTTTATGGAGAGCTGGCTGACTATCAGGAAAACTGCAGGCAGTAAGACACACATCCTCTAAAGCAGACAGGACAGAAGGAATGAGTGTAGGTTCTGGAAAATCCTTCTGTAGCAACTCATAGTATTCTTTGATGGACTGAAAAACTTCAGTGTTCTCCCACTGAAAACAATGGAACATTCTAGCAACAGACTCAGAGAAACAGAACCCCCCACAAGGAGAATCACAAAGACAGCTGTCCTCTGATTCTGAATCAGAGGACGAAACCCTGAATCCATCCTTACATCTTCCTGTTCAGAGTCAGAGTATTTGAATCTCTTCAGGAAAGGAAGCATCCATCATTATTTTACAGGACACCACTCTACAAGAAGGAACAATAGCCTAAATCAAACCCTAAGCCAATCCAAGTGAACTACTCCTATCCAAAGAAATTTAAGGATGAGTACATGCCTGCTTGTTTTTCTGTTTCTTTCTGACAGGAAAAGTAGTGCTAACCATGTTATTAATGACAGCCACTGCTTCCCCAGGGATAAGTACAGCATTCTGACACAACAAGGAGACATTCCCTGTTCCCTCTCACTTGCCCAAAGAGGGGAACCCAATAGCCCACATAGGATGTGGTTAACCCCCAGTCCCTAGTGGCTGTAGGTGCTACATAAGTGGGATCTAGGGTAAAAGATGAGAGGTCTGAGGTACAACAAATGGCCAGAGCAGAGTTGCCACCTGCGGCTGAGGCAAATTGCTAGCCTGCTGTGGTGGCAAAGGCCGTTTGCTTAACTTTTTCTTTTTGTGGCTGGAAGAAGGATCAGCCATGGGAGTGACAATCTGTTTCATGGTCAAGCAGAAAATGATGTCTTTATCCTGGGGAAAATAAGCAAACATGCCAATAAAACTACTAGTCCACAAAAGTTACTTTTAGTAAAAACCACTTTCAAAACGCTATGCACAGCAGCCCCACAACCCTAAAATAAACAATTTCTCCACATACAATAGTTTATATGTTAGATCTTTTAAACTGACAGAAAGAACAAGTGCACCATTTAAAAGTACATTACAGTCGCAAGACAATCTGTTGAAACTCTACACTCCTAGCTTTAAAAGAACTTCCCTGAAGAGGAAAGTAATAAAACATCAGTAAAAATAAGAAAATGGAAAGTGTTTTCCCCAAAGGGAACTTATCTGCCCAGCTAAGGAAAGTAGAAGCCGCCTACTGACCATCAATCCTCAAAACCCTAAGAGGAGCATATTCTTCAGTGACCATAAAGCTCTGGAGAGACTCATGTCTAAACTTGTCTTTTAATTAGCTCAGCTCAAGCTGCTTGACAGTTTGGGCACATGGAAGGTGCCTTGAAGCTTTGGAAGCTGGCCAGCTGTTATATCCTTGGCAGGATATAATCCATATAACCAAGGCTACTACAGCAGTGATCAGCATGAAAAACATCCAGATCTACTTCTGGGACAACACATCTGTGAGCAGTCTAAAGGAAAACATCTGTGTAGCATCCATTCATAGTGATCTTCAGCTACTTTGCTTAGGTGATCCGACATGGAGTTCAACTGGAATCAGAAGTAGACTGCCTCTGGGGCATGTGGGGCTGAATTAGAAGTTATGTACTCACCATAACGTTCCATCTGAGTAGGTGACTTCATTCGGATGCAACCTGTGGGTAAGAGCCGGCAATTCAAAAGCTTAGGCTCCGAGCTCCTAGCTCCTCCCTCTTACCCATAACCCCTTGCCAAGCCCTGACTGACCTCAGATTGAGTTTGCCTCAAAATACTGACCACAGTATACTAAAACAGCATAAATACTCGCTCTATAAAGGTCAGGGGGATGGAGGGGGGGATGGTTGCATCCGAATGAAGTCACCTACTCAGATGGAACGTTATGGTGAGTACATAACTTCTAAATCTGAAGTAGGCAGACTTCATTCGTCTGCAACCTGTGGGACAGAGTCCCTAGCTACCTGAATCTTGGGCGGCCGTCATGGAAGGATGTTCCGGAGCACCGCTGAGCCAAAGGATGCTCTTCCTCTAGAAACAACATCCACCTTGTAATGAGAAATAAAAGTATGAGGCGAGGCCCAAGTAGCTGCAGCAGATATCATCCAACGAAACACGGGACTTAAAGGCGGCTGACGTAGAAACTGCCCTAGTAGAATGAGCCGTAACCCTCTGAGGAGCAGGTCTGCCTGAAGTGTCATATGCCTGCAGAATGCAATTAGCAATCCATTTAGATAGAGTGACTTTAGACACTGCTTTACCCAGAGCAAATTTAGCAAAGGAGACGAACAGCTGATCTGATTTCCTGTGGCCAGCTGTCCTGTTAATATAAAAACATAATTGTCTATGAACATCCAATGAATGCAATTTGTATTCTCCTTTGTTTGAATACTTGGGAAAAAAGACAGGCAGATTGATTGACTGGTTAATATTGGATTCAGAAGAGACCTTCGGAAGAAAAGATGGACTGGTCCTGAGGCACACCCTATCAGGGAAGAAAGAAAGATAAGGCGGTTTGACACATAGAGCCTGAAGCTCAGACACCCTTCTGGCTGAAGTGATAGCCACCAGAAAGGCAGTCTTCCAGGAAAGGTATTTTAAATCAGCAGAAGCTGCAGGCTCGAAGGGAGGAGCAGTAAGGGCCTGCAGGACTAAAGACAAGTCCCAAGGTGGTACAACCTCCTTGACTGGAGGCCTTAACAAAAAAACTCCGTTGAGAAAGGTTTTGCATAATTTCGCTGTCATAAGGGGAGCTGTGTCCTGACCAATGTGATAATGCGAGATAGCCGCCAATTGTACCTTAATCGTGGAAGAACTGGCCCCTTGATGAAAGAGGTCTGTTAGAAAATCTAGCACCGCAGAGATAGGTGCTGAAAAAGGATCCACAGTTCTCTGTCCTGCCCATATAGAGAACCTCTTCCATTTACTCCGATAAACCTGTCTGGTGGAAGGTTTATGAGCAGCCACCAAAATGGCTTTGACGGTGAAGAGATACCGGGAGTCCTAATTAAGGTTGGAATTGGAGCAGCCAAGCTGTCAACTTCAGGGTCCAGATTGGGAACTGGCATTCCCAGAGGGTGAGAGATGAGATCCGAATTGGATCCAGAATCCATGGTGGATTGATTTTGTGAGACCATACGAAGGGGAACCAAGGTTGTCGAGGCCAGAATGGGGCAATGAGAATCATTCTGCTCCCCAAACTGTTGGCTTTCTGCAGAAACCTCTGCATCAGAGGAAGTGGAGGGTAGACATAAAGGAGACCGGGAGGCCAAGCATGCACCAGAGCATCCCTCGGGAACTCCCCTGGTGGGGGAAGCAGAGCGAAGAAATTGTCGCATTTGGCGTTTGAGGGAGAAGCAAAAAGATCGCAACAGGGTTGCCCCCAAACGGCAAAAATCTTCTTCGCTACTTGAAGATTGAGGGACCACTCGTGTGGAGAAAGGATGGTGCGACTGAGCTTGTCCGCAAGGATGTTGGACTTTCCCGGAATGTGCGTTGCTATCAGAAAGCGTTTGGTGGCAATTGCCCATTCCCAGACTCTCATGGCCTCTCGACAAAGGGGGTAAGACCTGGTTCCTCCCTGCTTGTTGATATACCAGACTACGGACATGTTGTCTGTCTGAATCGCAATAGTCCCTGTAGGGAGAACGTGGTGAAGTGCTTGCAACGCTAGGAGCACCGCCCCCATTTCCAGAACATTTATATGCAATGACGTCTCTGTGGGATTCCACGTGCCTTGGACAATCTTTCCCGCAGAATGCCCCCCCCCACCCGAGGCAAGAAGCGTCCGTGGTCACTGTGGCTCGGGGAAATGCAGCGCAAAAAGGTCTTCCTGCTAGGGGCTCCAGAGAAAGAAGCCACCACAGAAGGGAGTCCCTGCACGCTCTGCTGACCGCAATCGGAGCGTTTAGAGACGAACAAAGAGGAGACCACTGAACTTGAAGGGTCCATTGAAGGACCCGCATGCGTAAACGGGCATGAATTAGAAGCGGGATAGCTGCCGCCATAGAACCTAGGGCCCTCAGGACCGAAGCTGCAGTTGGAGATGGTTGAAGGATTGCTGTCACATGACACCTCAGGCTGACGATACGGTCTGGGGTGAGGAAGGCTCGCATTGATCTGGTGTCTAGTCTTCCTCCTATGAAATCTATAATTTGAGTTGGATTCAGAAAAGATTTCTCCCAGTTGATCGTGATGCCCAGCCTTGGTGCTAGTTGAAGGAAGTAATCCCTGGCTGAGCACAGAAGATGCCTTGATGATGCCGTCAGGAGCCAGTCGTCCAGGTCCGGAAAGACCTGTAATCCCTGGAGCCTCAGGTGGGCCGCTACCACCGCTAACACCTTGGTAAACACCCTGGGGCTGAGGTGAGACCAAAGGGAGGACCCTGAACTGATAATGACTGGCTCCCAGCCGAAGCGAAGAAACCTCCTGGATCGTCTGTCCATCCGAATGTGGTAGTACGCATCCTTGAGGTCTATGGAACACATCCAGTCGTTCTCCCTCAAAAGGGGGAGTATAGATTGCAGGGTGACCATCCGGAACTTTTGCTTGGTTACTGACAGGTTCAACAGGGAAAGGTCTAAAATTGGTCTTAAGTCCCCCGTCTTCTTTGGCACCAAAAAGAACCTGGAGTAAAACCCTAATCCGGCTTGATCTGGGGGGACGCGCTGGATGGCTCTTTTTCCTAGCAGCTGCTCGATTTCGATAGCTGCCGCCACCCTTTGGTCGGGTGGAACATCTGGGAGGCTGCGAGATTTGGGAATCTTGATTAGGGGTATTGAATATCCTCTGGATAAAAGTCGAAGCACCCAACTGTCTGTTGTTATGGACTCCCAAGAAGTCAGGTGCATCGAAAACCGCCCCCCGACTGCCTCCAGAGACGGACAGCCGGGCAACCCTTCAGGGCTGCTGCGTGGGTCTCTCAGAGAAGGGTTCTCTGGACCCAAAATTGCCAGGAGCCCCCCTGCCTCTGGCACGACCTCCCGTCCTCCTCTGCCACGGAAGGACTGGTTATCCGGAGCAGGTTGGGACTGCTGCGACTTCCGGAACCACATCTTCTTCTGTCCCTTTTGGTTCTTAGAGAAGGACCTCTGGGGAGCTGAGAAGCGGACTCCGACGGCAGACAGCGTCTTCCCGTCCTTTTCGCTCTGGACTAATGTCTGCGAACAGTCTTGCCAAACAAGGCAGAACCATCGAAAGGGGCATTCGCGAAGGTCGCCTTGAAGGGCTCAGCAAAATCACAATGGTGGAGCCAGGCCTGTCGCCTCATGACAAGGCCTGCTCCGCTGGCTCTAGCGGCTCCTTCAGTAGCATGAGACAGCAGCCGCATAGATGTATTGGATACAGATCTGAGAGTGGCCATTCGGGTGGAGTAAACCTGTTTATCCTCACTCGAAATGGACTCCGGGGGAGATGCAGCGTATTCTTTAATCAGATCTCGCTGCATCCTAATGACATGTGCCATGTAGTTCAGCGCTCTCAAGGAGAAGGTCGCTGAACTAAAAACTCGCTTCCCAATGCGATCCATCGAACGGGACTCCTTGCCCGGAGGATGGACGGAGGGACTCTCCTGGGCCAATTCCTCTTCGTGGCTGCAGCCATCATCATGGCATCTACTGGGGGCCCTTACTCCAGTGGGTGCGGTCTGATGGAGGAGAAAGAATGCGGTCCGGGCGCTTAGGGATAGGCTCAATGGTGTCCGGATCCTTCCACGCCCTGATAGATATAAGATCTACCAGGGGGTCAGCAGGAGGGGACACCCAAGAGGTAGAAGGGCCACCTCGAATGCCTCCAAGAACACAGACTCATCCGAAGAAGCCTTGGGGGCAGACCACCCCCCCCTGATCCTTAACATCTCCATGATGTCTCCAAATGAGACGTCCTCAGGGGTGACCTAGGGAGCCTTCCCCTTCATCCAAGTCCGTGTCTTCAGTGACGGACTCAGGGGAGTCCATGTGCCTCCTCTTGCACTTGCGCTTCCGAGGTACTTCATCGGGGGGGCTGTCCGAGGAGTACTCTTCAGCAGATGGATGTTCCAAGGGAACCACTTGGGACATCGAGGCGGGCTGTCCCTGGGACCGGCTGGTGGGGGCCTGGCCCAACTGCAATGGAGTGCGGGATGGAGCCGTGGCAGGGACCGGGGGTCCGGATGTCCTCGACAGTGCCCTTTCCATAACGCGTTGAAAGCCGAGGGGAGCCAGCTTCTCTAAGCCCCGAGAGCCGACCCCACTCGGATCCGGCGACGGATCGGAGTCGGAGCGAAACCGCCGGATCCGAGACCAGTGTGCTCCGACCTGGACGGAGCCGAAGACACACCAGCTCCCTCGGATCCGAGGCTCGGCCCTCGGCTCGAGAGGTCGGGTCCGGTACCAAGCACTCAAGGGATGGGACGGATCCGAGGTGCGCCGACCTATTGGATCCGACCCACCCCGGATCCAAATCTGCACGGCGCCAAAGCTCGAACCCGTGGTATGGGTCAGAGAAGGAGCTAAGGGGCGAAAAAGTCAAGCCCCTCCCGGTTGGGGGCTAGGAGCACTCCCATTTGCATTTGGGCCTGGATGAATTTCCTCATCATCCGGTCCATATCAGCTTCGCTCATCGAAAAGGTCGATCTAGAGGAGGCCACCGAGCGGACCTAGAGAGCCGTCTCGGTGACCTCCTGGAAGGGCTAGCCTCCTCCTCCTCGGGTCCAGGAGAGAACCGAGGGAGTGGAGCCGAGGAGGAGGAAAGCTAGAAGGCACAGGGAAGCCCGCTTAGATGGAGGAGCCGAACTGGAAGCTTCGGCTCTCCTCTTGTGGTGCTTCTCCTGTGCCTCTCCTTCTGTCTCTCCCTAGAAGAATCCTTCCCTCCGGCAACTTTAAGGGAGGTTGAGTCCCAGCCGGAGGGAGAACTCACAGCAACAGGTTGCTGACTGGAGGGCAGAGGCCGAAGCAGTATCTGGGGGTAAAAGACCCGCCAGCACCAACCGACCTCCGTTCCCTTAAAGCCCGGGGGTTGAACCCTGCACAAATGGTACAACCAGAAGACAGGTGTTCAACCCCCAAGCATTTAACGCACCGAGTGTGGCCATCTGCTGGGGACAGCTTATGGCCACACTCGGTACATTTCGAAAAAACAGCCTTAGGGGCTTCAGACATTACACCTAAGGCCTAAACACACACACACACAAACAAACTACGAAAACCCGAGAAAAATTAACTAAAGAGGGAGGAAAGCCTTAACCACACACAAATCTAACTATATTAATAACAAAAATAGAGAAATTCAAAATTTTTCCTGTCAGAAAAACTACACATCTCAAACCACGCCAGGAGCTCTAGAATTCCGTTGCTTCTTGAAAAGCGGCAAACGAAATCTGAGGTCAGTCAGGGCTTGGCAAGGGGTTATGGGTAAGAGGGAGGAGCTAGGAGCTCGGAGCCTAAGCTTTTGAATTGCCGGCTCGGATCCGAGATCGGATCCGATACCCACAGGTTGCAGACGAATGAAGTCTGCCTACTTCAGATCAACTGTTTTCCAGGCAGTCATGGGCAGCCTGCATAAGGGATTAGAATGAGACTCCCCTTAATTAGTGTGGAACTTTAATATTGTAGTTCTGTCTGATCCACAAAGAAATGCTCAGAGTTGCACAGTTAGGAAAATGGAGACTGATGAATTCAAACCAAGATGAAGCTTGTTAGCATCTCAAGGCCTTAATCCTCCTGATGACTGTTCACATACAAACTGTTGTGGTCAACTTCCAGACACATAGTAGGACTAACTCTCAGAAAGCTTATAGAACTATTTCAATAAAGCTGAAATAGCACATATAGTTAATGGTAAAACTGAAATTACCACTTATGAAATTCTATTCTGTATTCAGTACAGCTGCTTTAAGAAACAAAGGTTATTATGGGAAGATATGGGACAGCTGAGAAAAATGTAGTAGAGAGTGGATAAATTCCCATTATTATAATTTAATGTTACAGTGAAGAAGTATGTCTACTTCTTAAATGAAGTCTTTCATGGGAAATGACCTAGTGGATGTAAGACATGTCAGTCTATGACCAGCACTCAACATGGCCCTCAAACTAAAAAGCAGGAAAAAACTTAAAAACTGGACACAATGGGCAGACATAGAAGGTTGTCAGAAATGCAATGGTTGGGCTGAAAGTCACCCACCTTGGACACGAAGTTGGGACAGAGGGGAAGGAACACTGCCATGTGCTTGGAAGCCCTCCTCATTCCATATGGAGGGTATCTTTTTTCCCTACAAAACTAGGATGGTTTGGAAAAAGAAAGTGGTCAAAACCTGTTTCAATTTTTGAGGGACTTCAAGCAGACTTTAGAAAGGCTGACCAAAGTACTTTGCCCCAGAAAAGGGCATCCAGTTTGGCCTGACTAAACTCAACCTTAAAGGAGGAAAGGCTAAGCCACTCCATCTCGTGCAAAAACATTCTTGAGCCTGCTCATCCTAGCCATAGTATTACTGCAGTCAAAGATACAGTGGCTACATGAAAGCTTACCTTTGAAGTCACAGTAAGGGATTTTCCAGATCTTCCTTGACTGCAGATTCAGGAAGGTCTTCCAGTGTTTCTACTGCCTGGTGCACTACAGAAGAAAATCATATGGGTCAGGTGAGACAGATAACTGAGTGACCTAAATCCCAAAGTGGCAAAGAAGAATACTCTCTTACTGTCCCTATCCAACACCTTACATTAGCCCTGTTAGACAGAAGGGTGGAAACGTGCTTTGGTCTCTGGTATCTATACTGGATCACACAAGATCACACAAATATATGTCCTACAAGGCTTGATCAGGATGTCATTTCAATTCTATAGGAAGCATGTACATCAGTCCTTACAAGAGTTAGCAAAACTGCATCTGGTTGTTTCAAAGACTGCAAAAATGTCATCATCTACTACAGAACCAATAAGTGGAATGACCCAAGAGTCTTCGTCCTTTGTACTGAGATACCATTTATTGGTTAAAATATTTCCAAAGAACAGTTGAGGAGTAAAGGACATACCCAGGGTTTTTCACCAGCCTGAGCAACTCCCCAAATTTAGGGTCATCAAATGTGTTATCTTTGTCTACCTCAGGAATGAGGATCTCTTGATCTGCCATGGTCACTTCTCAGGATACAGTGGAACAGGACGACCTTCTCCACCTTTAGCTCTCCGACAGGGTGGCCCATGCTCATTCATCAAGTAAATTGCAAGTATACAAAGGACAAGCAAAAGGTCTATTGCTGGAATCTGCCTCTGGTCCCTAAATGTACATTCTTGCATTTGAAAGGAAATGTCTTACCAGATGTGAAACTGAAGTATATTTAATGACTGAATCAAACGCAAATCAAAACCAACTCCTGTAGATGGACGTATGGCAGTCTCCTGTATACTGGAGAGCAACTTCTAGATGAGTCAGGAGTGTTTAGGCTGGAAAGCTCAATGAGATGCAGGTGCAACAGAACACGTATGCACCTCCAAAGATGGTTATCAAAGTACACCTCATTAAGTCTCTTGCTGTCAGCCATTGATGGGTATAGCTTCAATCCTTCTCCAGTCAAGGGGGGGGAACTTGAAACTCATTACGGGTTCACTTGTGGATGAATACGGTAGGAGGAAGACATAGTCAATGTCTGATCTCCAGTTCCATTACCCTCTCATGTTGCTCTGGGATTGTATGTAGGATACCCTGCCATTCCCACAGCCAAGCAGTCTGCACAGTAATCATCTTGAAAAAGCTGAATTAAGCATTGATATTTTATCATCTCCAATGGATACCTGGGATAAAGTCTTGACATTTAAGACCGTGCTTCATGTGGTTCTCATCATCCAAGCAGCAGAGACAGTTTCAGAAGAGGTCCTGGTTCGTGATACGGGGAAATTAAAGATTTCTGAGTTTTAGACACTGAAAACACGATCTTTTATATAAAGAATATTAGCACTGTGAGCCAAACTGTGAGCAGCTGAAAGGAAATGAGTGGGCAGGGGCTGGACATACTATCCTTGTCGAATATTTGATGCCAAAGCACAAACCAGCAAGAGGCACATATTCCCTAAGTATGGGTACAACAGCAAATTCAGAAAAATGCCAAGTTGGGGATATCATAAGGGGAAACCCCAACACTTGACTAGTCCAGAAAGCTTCCAATGTCAAGATGACTTATCAGTACAATACACAGTATTACAAGCAGCACACTGCAGTGGCAATAGTCCATCTCTTAGCTTATCAAAAAGCAAAAGGGTTGAAATTTTTCTGGTTTATTCATGTAAATCAAAGTATGACAGCATATTGCTAATAAGTACTTTCTTAAACAAAAGAAGCGGTAGGTTTGTTAACTTGTTTTTCAAAAGCTTAAAATACTCTGCCAAAGAGAACAGAACTGAGAAACAAACCTTTTTATTACCTTTAGGAGGAAGACATCAATGGGAGCTGCATCAGCTATGAAATGGTTTTCTAAAAACTTAAAATTTTTAGAGATTATGGATGGCGTAAGACAATTTATCTAAAGTTCTGTTATGCTTTCCAGTCTGATTTTTTTTTTCTTTTAACTTGATAGATAACTTGTACGCATTTGAATATGTGGTTATTTGGGAAGAAAATATTGCTGATGAAATAAATATTTTGCAGATTAAACTTTTGATCTAGTTTTCACAAATATGGCCACTACTTGCACATCTCCATATCTATGCTTTGTTAAATCAAATCATAAATTAGTAACCTCTCTCTTTAAAACTGGTGGTACTCCCCCTGGAAATATTTCTGTGTTTAGGGACTTCTCAAAAGCAAACCTTCAGTTGTCTGATGACTTAAATAAATTCACGGTAATCCTCCTTCAATGGATCCCAGTGTTAAAGCTACAGGCTATGCTCTGACTTACCACGTACATAATTGTATTGATAAGACAGTCCCTAGTCATGCCAAAATAACGAGACATTTAAAAACAAACCTCTGCATTGGAATAAACATATAAATAAATTATATAACGAGAGAAAGAAATAGCTTAATGCTTATAAGAGGTGTCATTCTACCTACCTTAAGGACACACTTAAGCAAACTAGTCAAGAGCTTAAGGGACCCATTAGGAAGCTTAGAGCCAAGTATGAACTCAATATAGCCACTAAAATAAAAAATAAAAAAATAACTACAAATCTTTAAACTATGTCACAAAGTTAATAACTAACACACAACAATGTTTGGAACTAATCCACAATAATAATGCACACTCTGACCCAATGGAAATAGCTAAAAATCCTGGCTGACAACTTGGTTCCAATTTTACTGCACCCACAGTTACAGCTATTCCCCAAATTCCACAATCCCAGCAACCCCCTTTAATAAGTACAGAACACGTTCTCTCAGCCCTCTCAAAAGTTAACAATTCGTTACTGATGTGCCCTGATAATATACTAGGTTGACTGATTATCTGTGGCAGATATGGCTCTGTCTGAACCCCTAGTTAACCTCTTTATTCTAAGTCTCTCCACTGGTTACATTCCTGAAGCCTGGAAAACAGCCACTGTAGTGCTATTATACAATGTTAGCCCAACCATGGACCCTAGTAAGCAAGATTAATTAGTCTTACTAGTTTCATATGTAAAACTATGGAACATACTGCATCAGATCTCATTAATTTGGACAGTGAAAACCTTGGACCTACATCAATTTGACTTTGTCAAAAGAAGGTTCTGCCTCTTTAACCTCATTAATTTATTTGAAAAAATAATGTAAGCAGTGGATAGCAGTTATGAAGTACATACAAAATATCAGGACCTGGCCCAGGCCTTCAACATTACAGGCATTACCGACAGACTTGTAAATCTGAATATAAACCCTTATATTACATGGTGGACAGTTAAATGTTCTTTTGACAGAACCTATGACATTACTGTTGCAGGTGCCACTTCTGAAAACAAAAAAAAGTTACCAGTGGATGGCTAAGTACTGGACCCTCCTCCCACCTGGCATCCATTTCTTTACGATGACATTCCTGCCCATGTTTATCTAAGTTTGCAGATGACTGTAAATTGGGCAGTGTTACTTGCTACTTCAGTGACTAAGAATTGCTACAACATGGGTTAGCCCATGTTAACAGTTGGCACAAGGGCAATGATCCCAAATTAAATATGAAAAAATGTATTATAATTTATGCTGTTAAACAAAATATTTTTTGCATACTAATAGGTGACACACTCCTCCAATCAGCCATTGTTGTATAGAATCTATTCGCTCTTATTAATAATTCGTTATTGTTTGATGATCATGTGCTCATACTACTTTGGAAAGCTTTCTTTCTGGTCTAATTTCTAAAGGTATTTCCTCTAGAGCCAACATAGTTTTAATTTATTTCTCATTAGAACCATTCATGAATATTATGCAGCTTGTGGCATGTATTTGTCTAAACATATCATTCAGCTTGACAGACCTCAAAGATTCATGACTAAAAACATCTGCAGCCTCAAAAATCTTAGTTATCATCACAGATTGGCAGCCTTCTTTCAGTAGTCTCGTATCGATTCCTTTGTGGAGATCTGTATCTAAACTTTTAAGCCTCAAAATTTCAAACTCTCTTTGACCACCTATGCTTTCACAGAGCAAGTGGTACCTCAAATACCCAGTTAAAGGAATTAAACCTACATCAACAGATAAATAGGATACGCTGACAGGATTTATTCATATGTCAACATATCCCCCACCTCTGTAACAAGCATCCACTATGTCAAGCATAACTGCACTTTTGCCACCTTCAAGGTAATCCTAGATAATTGTATGAGCAGCCTCAAATTCTCACCCAGACCGCCTATAATGGGTTATTGGCTAGGCTTGTTGTAGTCTGCAGACTGACTGCCCAATACTTACCTATGAATCCATGAGTTGTTTTACAGAACTTTACTAATGCAGGTAGTGCCGTAAACACTAATGTATTAGCTTCACAAGTAATGTCCAGCTGATACTTTAAAATACCCTGCTGCCAAGACAAATCATGTGTTAATGGCAACACTAACATCAGAATTACAGAATAAGTGCAAAAAGAGCTTCCCCTTAACAGGGGCATAAATTCCTTTGTTTTTGTTACACTTTAAAAAAGATGAAATGAAAATTGAAAAAAAAAAATCAATTGCATAACTGCTTTGATAAACTGGACCATATAAAAGCTAGAGAAACATGAAAGAAATGTCCATCCACGTTAATGCAGCAAAATAACCGACATTAAATCTGCAGCAGGTTTAAATTCAAGCATTGGAAGCATTATAAAGCTGGAGTGGCTGCACATTCTCCAGGAGGGGTCTACTGTTTTGGCTTCTGGCTGAAAGCAGAATTACTTGACAAGCAATTATCCATATGTAAGTAGTACCATGGTCGGCTAGATGCAACACTTGTTGTTTCATGAATAAAATACAAGCAGTAAGCATGTTTTATAACAGAGCTTGATAAGTTAGACCTTAGCCTCCTAATATCCTAATCATCATAATTTCCATATATGTTGGCCCAGTTTTCTAGTTATTCTGGGTTCTTCTTAAATAACTTTGGTGTAAATTCTATAGAATGTACTTTCCATATGTCTGATATATAGTCTGAATTTTCTTCTCAAAATTTTCCAGTTCCTCATCTGCCACACACAATTTACTTTCTGCAGTTCTCTTGTGTGTATTCCCGGATCTACCTGACAACATCGACACTTCAGAACACCGACGACAACTTCACCGACACCACATAATCGACAGTTCACAAACACGACACCTCATAACAACAAACAAAACAAATCCCCTGTCCAAAACCCACACACACAACACAAGCACACCAAAATCCTTACAAACCAACACTAACCCTTACATACACAACTATCTACAACCCTAACCGAAACCCTAACCCTAAGGTCCGTCACTATCGCACACTCACCTAACCCGCGCCCTAACCCTAACTCACTCAACCCGCCCCTAACCAAAAAAATATCACTACTGCACCCTTACCTAACCCGCGCCCTAACCCTAACTCACTTATCCCACCCCTATCCCTACAGACCGTCAACATCGCACACTTACCTTACTCGCACCCTTACCTAACCCGCTCCCTAACCCTAACTCACTTATCCCACCCCTATCCCTACAGACCGTCAACATCGCACACTTACCTTACTCGCACCCTAACGTCCGTCACTACCGCATACTTACACATCCTTTCCCCATCTCAGTGTTCTCAGCGTCGGTGTTTTCCCTCCGTCGGTCTTCTGACTTGTCGATCTAAGTCGTTGTTGGTGTTCTGAAGAGTCGATGTTGTCAGGTAGATCCGTATTCCCACATAGTTTCGTCAGTTTGTTAGTTTGCCTTTTTTATGCAAGGCAAAACTTGCTGTGTAATATCTTTTTCTATTAATATGCAATTATAAAAATATCTATACAAGTTTCTTTTCAGCCTCATCCAAATAATTCTGCCATGAATAAATAAACATGATTAAAGCAAGTCACATGTCCCACCACACACAGCCTTGTCCTGTGGTTATTCCTATCTTGTCCTTTCTGGTGAATTCATTTTACCAGCCAGTTGGAATAATAAAATTCTTTTATCATAGGATGCTGTAACCAAACACATTACTTTTTGTAGTCATTCACCTGTTAATCATGGTAGTAACCTAATCCAATAGGGACCCATTTTAGTCATGGGTCGGTGTATAAAACAATGTGAGCAAACAAGTTTAACACACATTTAATTAATGTGCACATTATTTACACACTTCAAAGAAAAACTAATCTAATGACAATGAGTCAATATGAAATCATTGTACATAAAACAAAAAGGATGTACTACTTTTATGGTACGAATCTTGAAACTAATGTGCATTTAGAAGTTAACGATAAGTCCTGAACTACAGTGCATAGATACAGGGTGTAGTGCTTAGACACAAGGTTTACGGGAAGTGTAAATGAGCAGATTGTACAAGATGACAAACAGGACTCTTCCAGTGTACTGATATCATTACAGGCCCAATGGCAGCTAGTCCTCAATATGCCTACAACTGCCAGTATTTCCTCTGCATTTGTACATTTGGGGGTTACTTGAGTATAGCCTGTTTGAAAAAAGAAGATCATTGCCCCATCTTCTTCCTGCTTTATATTAGAAACTGATATCTCCTATGGCAAAGCAACTGTTGAGCCTGGGATGCACACTGCTTACTGTGATGTGTTTGCTATTCATATACCATTCAGGGCTGACTTTACCAGAAGGTGTGTCATAGAAGGAAAATACAGAGTTTAAGTTTGAAGCAGGCAGCCAAAATAAACACAGAAAGGGAAAAATAATTTCTAAGTCTGAGGAAGGCAGGCAAACCATACAGAGGCAACTCTCCACACAACTAATAAGGACTAGCCTACTCTAGGATAATACCATGGTCACTACCTGGAGTCAGATTCCTGACTTCTTGGTCTAGACAGGGTTTTGAAGAGGAGTCGCCAGGGATCTTCATGTGAAGGATGAAAAAAGTCTGGAACACGTCTTCAAAACCTAAAAAAGCATACGAGCTACTGTCCTGCAAAAGCAAAATTAATGGAATTACCTAGGAAGGCCGGAAGGCCAACCCCCTTAGTTTCTTAATCTCGAATTATCTTCTGTTTCCTCCCTCTCCACCAAAATGTTCACACTTTATTTAGCTGCTTTTACTGTAATTGTGTTCTTCCTACTTTATTACCTTACTTTGCTTTTCTGCTTGCTCTTAAGTGCTCAAATGCTTTTATTCTGCTGCACTTATTTTTGCTAGTTAGTAGCCTGACTAAATTTGTCTGTTATTCTAAGCCTCTTAATTTTGGTTTTAGAACTTTGGCTTCAGGACAGTTATTTTACATTTAAGTAGGTTTTTGTAGTCTACACTCTTGTGGACAAATGCTTATTAAAACCCTCTCTCCACAAGTCCATCCAAGTTTCAGAACACTATGTCTGGACAATTCTCATCAGTTTCTCCTGCCAGCCTGGTCGACATAGGCATACTGAGACAGTATGACAAATGCCTCATGTTCACTGACAACTCTCTTCTCCTAGTACATAATTTTTTCTACTTATGACAAATGCATCTAAATCAGTAACCTGGAATCCATGCTCTCTCATCTCACAGTCAGTACTCATGACAAAGAGGAAACTGCCAGCACAAACAACATACCACCCACATCACATAGCCAAGCACAACACACATATCTATGGAGAGGTCCTCAATCAAAATTTATCTAAACAGCAGAGACCTCCAAAACACACACACAACATCAAGCACATCACAGACAGCAGACAACACATCAGTGTCTCACAAACACAGCCCATAAGGCATAACAATAAACCAACACAGCTCATAAGGCATAACAATAAACCAAACATACTAGTCATTGGCTACTCAATTGTGAGAGACACCGATGTCCCCCTTACTAGGCTCAACAAGGAGAAGATCACAGTCAGTTGTCTGTCAGGTGCAAGAATCCGCCACATCATGCATGCACTTAAGTCTCCCTACAACAGGTACAAGTATGACTGTCATTGTCCATGTTGGTGTGAATGAATTGAGATGTACCTCCCTGGACTATATGAAGAGAGACATGATTGAGCTCTCACAGGATGTGTCCCAGGTAGGTATAACCCTAGCCCTAAATAGCGTCCTACCTTCACCAATAATGACACCACAATACCAACAGAAAATAATTGACTTCAAGAACTGGCTTAGTTTCTGGTGTCATTCCAAGGGGATACAGTATTTGTCTGCCTGGGATGACATAGCTGACAGGCCTCGATGCTTTGCCAGAGATGGCCACCACCTGTCACCCCTGGGATTACAGATTCTGGACAAGGCTCTTCTCTCCCCCATTGTGCCTTTTTTAGGCTATGTCCCAAAGACAAATCTTGCAACACAAAAGATCGGTTAAAAAGTAAATTAAAGCTTATGCTGCCTAACACTAGGAGCCTTAACCTGAAAATGCACTCACTGGAGTCTTTCCTCACACTGGAAGATGCTGACATCTGTGCAGTCACGGAAACTTGGTTCAAGGCTGTGGAAAGCACCCCTGCCTTACCAGGCTATACCTCATTCCAAACATTCCAACCCCAAAATGAGGTCGGGAAGACTAAGGGTGGTGGAGTCTCTAGCTTCATTAAAGACAAGCACACCTCCAGACTGGTTTGGCAGCATGATGTACAAGAACTACTCCGGTGCAACTGACAGTTGGCAAGACACGCATCCAAGTTATAGCCACCTGCAGATCCCCCTCCATGACTCAGGACAACCACTCCTCCGACCTGGACCTACTTGACTCCATCAAGGTACCCCCTAACACCCTGATCCTTGGTGACTTCAACTACCCACCATAGACTGGGTGAACTATTCGTGCACTAAATGCACTCACCCAACGATTCCTTTACTTCATCAATTCTAATGCACTAGACCAGCTTGTCTCATTCCCCCACAAGGGGAGATGACATTCTGGACTTGGTTCTCACCAACATGGGTGACTGCTGCATCACCCCATTTCTTCTCTGGTGAGATCAGACCATCAGTCTGTCTCATTCAAATTTTCTATCCCATCCAAACCCCCCCCCCCCAAGCCGTATCCAGGCTAAAATCTTCTCAAAAGCTGACTACAACTACTAAGGGAGGATATTAATAGCTTCACACCACTGCGCCCCCCCCCCCCCGAGAATGCAGACACCTATACTGAACAGTACGCCAATGCAGTATACAAGCACCTGTACAACTGCATGGACTCAGCCATACCCAACAGAACTAAAACCTGCTCCTCAAGGAAACACAAACCCATCTGGTGGACATCCTCTATCAACAGGCTTTACAACAAAAGGAAGAAACTGTTTTCCATGTGTAAAAAGGCACAAATTCCCAGTTGGAAAAACTCCCTCCTTAGCCTCAACAAGCAAATTAGATCATTAGTGAAAACCTCCAAAGCCAATTATGAATCGTAACTAGCATCTGAAACAAAAGGAAACCATGAAGTCTTTTTCAGTTACATCAGGAACCTCCATAGCAAAGCCCAGGTTTGTTCCGAATTAGTTCTTAATGGTACCACTTACATGGATCCTGTTGACTTTGCCAACTTGTCTTTAATGAAGCTAGAGACTCCACCACCCTTAGTCTTCCCGACCTCATTTTGGGGTCAGAATGTTTGGAATGAGGTATAGCCTGGTAAGGCAGGGCAAAATTCACCCCCTGTCCCCCCATAAGGCCCATTCACCCCCCTGTCCCCCCAAAAGGCCCATTCAACATCCCCAAATACTTGTCCCACACCCCACATCTCTGTAGATCAAATAATAAAGGCCCTATCCAAGTCAAAGAACACAGCTTCCATGGGACGTGATAGTGTCCCAGGTTGTATTCTGCACCATCTCCAACAAGAACTAGCTTTGCCATTGAGCACCCTATACAATCACAGCCTAAGTGCAGGCTTCATTCCAGCAGAGTGGAGAACTGCCATTGTCATCCCCTTGTACAAAGGTGGTGCCACTACTGACCCTGAAAACTATCGCCCCATTAGCTTGACAATTCTGACCTGTAAAGCCATGCAGCATATTTTATGGACCTCATAAACAAGGACGTAGGCAATCTCCAAGCACTTGACCCCATGCAGTTCAGATTTGTCAAGGGCAGATCTTGCCTGTTGAACCTGGTTCACTTTTTTAAGACTGCTCCCAAGGCTCTGGATGAGGGAAAGTCAGTACATAGAGCTTATCTTGACTTGGCTAAAGCCTTTGACACAATCCCCGACTCGGGCATCATCGAAAAACTAATACAACTTGGCGTAAATCCCCATCTCATTAGGTGGGTGGCCAACTGGCTCACTGATGGGAACAACATGTCAAAATAGGTGCTTTTACCTCTGACAAGGAGACCTGTTACTAGTGGTGTTCCCCAGGGATCTGTCCTGGGACCCCTTCTGTTTGGCATCTACTTCTCAGAGGTCCAGGCAAAGACAAAATGCCTGTAGCTGACCCAGCTTGTGGAAAACTGTATGTTGAATGCTGTCACCGACTCCTCAAGTGATGTTAACATAGTACAAGAGAGTCTCACAGCAACAAATGACTGCTGCCAAAGTCATGGCCTTAAGTTAAACACAAAAAAAATGTATTATAATACCATTTGGCAAAAACACAGCCCCTACTGATTACCACATCAATGGCAACTCCCTAAGCAGACAACCTGTGGTAAGAGACCTCGTTATACAGGTTGACAACAATCTCACATTCTACCATCATGTAGCAGCAGTGGCCAGAAAAGCCTTTTACTTGGTTCATCTCATAAGTAAAGGGATTGCATCGAGAAAAAAGGAGGTTATTACCTCTCTGTACTCCTCCCTTATTAGGCCAATAGTTGAGTACAATGCCCCGTTTGGTATGTACCTCTCCAAACACCTGTACCAGCTGGAAAGGCCACAGAAATACCTCACAAAGAGAATCCATGACCTCCAACACCTGTCCTATGTGGACAGGCTCAAATCACCATCACTCTACTCAGTATCGTACAGATTGCTCAGAGGTGATCTGTGTCTCGTCTACAAGGCAATCTTGGACCCTGCCCTACTAGAGATGCTCCATATCAGTATGTCTAACTCCTCTCGCATTACCCATTCGAGAGGCCTAACTCTTTCTGTATTGGAGGGAAGCCTTCTAGCTTATCAGTGGGAATGGCAAGCATTAAGTAGCCTATCTGCCACAACAGGAGTGGTTTCTGGCCCAGAAATTGTAGTTTATTGGCCATTTGGGTAGGTTTTTGGGTCTATATTAGAACATCGAAGTGTTACAACTTCGAATGTTCTAATATTGAACCCAATTCAGTGAACGCTGACATCAAATATTCAGAACAGCAAATTTTTTCCTAGGGAAAAAATTTGCTGTTCCGAAACACATACACACAACACAAACACACCAAACAGCAATCCACACACATACATCTAAAATCTTACATCTAACCCTACACTAAACTGTACATACATTACTAACTATCTACTTATCTTAACCCAAACCCTAACCCTAAGGTCCGTCATTATCTCAGACTCATCTCACCCGTGCCCTAACCCTAAGTCACCTGCCCCACCCTAACCCTCACTTCCACACATTTGCACACTTACCCGACCCGTGCCCTAACCCTAACTCACCTAACCCACCCTAACCCTCACGTGCACACAATTGCACACTTACCTGAACCTGACCTGTACCGTTCCACCACAGCACTGAAAATAGCGAAGCGACAGAAATGGACAACCAAATTCTTTCCCTGGGAAAAAATTTGGTTTTCTGCAGCTTCACTATTTTCAGCGTTTGCTGAATAGGGTTTGATATTAGAACATTCGATGTTATAAAACATCGATGTTCTAATATAGACCCATTTTTTTCCATCTCTTTCAACTTTCTGGTTTAAAAGCCTGCATTTGCACTTGTTAACCACCTTTCCTGTAACTAGTCTAGTCCAGACATAGATTTGCTGTATCCAGGACTGTATGGAAGCTTCTGAGCTACCCAAGCCTTTCTGTGTTGGAGGGAAGCCTTTTAGTTTATCAGTGGGAGTGTTAAGCACTAGGTAGCCTATCTACCACAAGGGGAGCGGTTTCTGGCCCAGAAATCATAGTTTATTGACCATTTGTGCAGTTTTTTCCATCTCTTTCAACGTTCTGTTTTAAAAGCCGGCATTTGCGCTTGTTTCCTGCCTTTCCTGTAACTAGTCTAGTCCAGATACAGATTTGCTGTATCCAGGACTGTTTGTAAGCTCCTGAGTGGTGCCAAAGTCTGCTGTTCAATTTTTCCCTTAGATCTGCTAGTTCACTCCTCTCCTGCACTTTTACTAGCTTATTAGTCTAGCACTTTACCAGACTACTTGTAGCAATTATTGTAGCACACAAAAGTGTTACCAGCACTAAACGTTCTACAAGGAAACAGCTCCAGTACTTATTATTAATGCCAACCCCTCCAGGCATGTCTAAATGTCAGTTCCCTGTGCATTCTCCTATTAACCTGGTGAACCTGGGCATCCTAAGTGCAGCAACTGCCTCATGTACACGGACAACCCTCTCATTTTACCTCCCAGCATTCAGACCTGTGAGAGATGCACTTATATATCCAAACTGGAAGCCACACACTCTCCAGCCAAGACCATGTTAGCTGGTCAAGAGGAGAAGGTCAACACCTGCACCACATCACATGGAACACACAGCCCTTCACATAAAAACACAAACCATACACCCACCTTTGCAGAGGCTCTCAAAAAAATCTACCCAAACATCTACCAAAGGCAGAAACACACTCGACCACCACAACACAACACTAATCACGAGACACATAACTCTCCTAAACAGTGTGCCATTCAACCAAAGCCCCTAAGGCAAAACAGCATGCCCAACACACTAGTCATAGGTGACTCGATAGTGAGGCACACTGATGTCCCACTCACTAGGTTGAATAAGGAAAAAGTAACAGTCAGCTGCCTGTCAGGTACCAGGATCTGCCACATAACGCACGCACTCAGGTCCCTCAACAACAGGTACAAATATGACTCTGCCACTGTACATGTGAGTGTAAATGACCTGAGACATACCTCCCTGGACTACATGAAGAGAGACATGGAGGAGCTCTCAGATTATGTAGCCCAGGTGGGTATGACCCTAACCCTGAGCAGCATCCGACCATTACCCAGAATGATACCACAGTATAAGCAGAAAATGACCTATTTCAACAATTGGCTAACTTTCTGGTGTCATTCTAAGGGGATCCAGTATCTGTCTACCTGGGATGACATGATTGACAGACTTTGATGCTTTGCCAGAGATGGCCTGCATCTGTCACCCCTGGGCTCCCGAATACTGGCCAAGGCTCTTGGCACCCCTATAGTGCCATTTTTAGATGGTGTTCCAAAGATCAAATTACCACCATAACAGCTACAAACAGATGCAATTTGAGGGTCATGCTGCTCAACACCAGAAGTCTAAATCTCAAAATGCACTCGCTCAAAGCACTCCTTAAAATGGAGAACAGTGACATTTGTGCTGTAACAGAGACCTGTTTCAAGGCAGCAGAAAGCACCCCTGCACTACCAGGCTATAACTCATTCAACATGTTCGGCCCCAGAACTTGGATCATAGCTCCAAAGGTGGTGGTGTTTCCATATTCATAAAGGATGTGCACACCTCCAGACTGGTAGCCCAACATAATGCATCAGAGATACTTCAGGTGCAGCTAACACTGGGTAAGACAGAGATTCAGGTCGTACCCTGCTATAGGTCCCCAACCATGTCCCAATACTCACACTCCACGTTCCTAAGCACCCTGGAGAATATTAAGGTCCAACCCAACACTCTCATACTGGGCGACTTCAACTACCCCTCCATTAACTGGGAAAACTACTCATGTAACAATACACTTGCCCAATGTTTCCTGGAATTCATTCATTCCAATGCCCTGGACCAGCTCGTTCGTACCCCCACTAGAGGTAGCAACATCCTTGACCTGCTCATTACTAACACGGGCGACCTTTGCTCTACACCAATAGTCAACTCCTCCCTGGTTAGATCTGACCACAAACGAATCACCTTGGAAATCTACATCCCCCGCCCCCCCCCCCCCCCACCCCCACATACACAAAGGTAACCACCATGAAAAACGTCTCCAAAGCTAACTTTGGGCTCCTAAAAACAGAGGTGGCTAACTTCACAGGACCCATGCAAATGGATAATAGTTGCATGACCGCCAAATCATATACCAATGCACTGTACAAACAGATGCACAAATGCATGGATCTCGCCATACCCAATAGAACCAAGACGCTCTCCTCCAAAAAGAAGCCAATCTGGTGGTCTCCTGCAATAAACAAACCCTACAACAGAAGGAGGAAACTGATGCAGAATAAGGTGAAGTCACAAAACTGGAAAAGCTCCCTTATCAGCCTCAACAAAATGTTGGGATCCCTCATCAAATCCTCTAAAGCTAGCTATGAAAATAGAATTGCAGCAGATAGTAAAGGCAACCACAATGCCTTTTGTAGTTCTATAAAGAAGCTCCATGGCAATACCCAGATTTGCTCTGAGCTACTGCACAATAGTACCTCCTATAACGAGCCGACAGATTCAGTGCCAACTTTACCCCTCCCCCCAACTGACCAATCACAATACCAGTAGATTGTCAGGTGCTCAGTATTACTGCTGTACAGGTTAAAACAGCACTGTTCAAGGCTAAGAATACAGCTTCTATGGGACCTGACAATATCCCTGGCTGTGTTCTACATGAACTACAGAGTGAACTGGCACCACACCTGTGTGCCCTGTTCAACCACAGCCTTACCTCAGGCTTTGTCCCTACTGAATGGCAGACTGCTACAGTCATCTCAATCCACAAAGGAGGAGTGACTACAGACCTTGGGAACTATCGCCCCATTAGCCTGACAAGTTTGATATGCAAAGCTATGGAATGCATCATCATTGACCTAATAAACAGGGATATAAGAAATCTCCAAACTCTGGATCCCACACAGTTTATTTTTGTGAAGGGCAGATCATGCCTGCTCAACTTGGTCGATTTCTTTGAATCAGTCACCAGAGCTGTGGATGAAGGCAAGGTGGTCCATACAGCCTACCTTGATCTGGCCAAGGCCTTTGATACCATTCCCCACTCAGGAATCATAGAAAAACTCACTAAGCTAGGCATCAACCCCTATATCACTAGGTGGGTTGCAAACTGGCTCAAAGATAGAACCCACAGTGTGAAAGTAGTTGATTCCAAGTCAGACTGCCGACCAGTCATGAGTGGAGTCCCACAGGGTTCGGTCCTGGGTCCTATCCTGTTTGGTATCTACTTCTCTGAAGTCCAGGGCAACACAAAAGGACTCTGGCTGAAAAAGTTTGCAGACAATTGCAAGTTGGGAGCTATTATTAACTCCCCAAGTGATGCTGACATCCTACAGAAAGGCCTCACTGAGACCAACAACTGGTGTCAGAACCATGGCCTTAAGCTCAATGCCAAAATTCATCATTCCCTTTGGGAAAAACCCGGTTCCCATGAATTACATCAATGGTACTCCACTGAACACAGGAGGCGTTAGAAGAGAACTGGGAGCACAGGTTGACAGCAACTTCTCTTTTGACCACCACATTGCCACTGTGGTCAAAAAGTCCTTCTATGTGGCACATCTCATTACTAAAGGTTTTGCATCCAGGAAGAAAGAGATCATTGTCTCCCTCTACTCTTCCCTCATTAGGCCAATCATTGAGTACAATGCCCCATTTGGCATGTACCTCACTAAACACCTGAAACAACTGGAGAGGCCATAAAAGTACCTCACAAAGAGGATGCTAGGCCTTAAACATTTGTCCTATATGGACAGTCTCAAAAAACTCAACTATTCTCTGTCTCATATCGCCTACTTAGAGGCGATCTCTGCTTGACTTACAAAGCCATGTCTGACCTAGATCTGTTAGAAATGCTACATCTAAAGAAATCCCAATCCATCCGCACCACACGCTCCAGAGACCTCAACCTCATTACCACAATTAACAAAACATGCTGGAGGGACAAGTTCATAACCCAGAGACTGCCCATGCTATGGAACAGACTTCCCATACATGTCATGCAGAGAACCTCACTGACCCTCTTCAATAGAAATCTTGATGAGTGGATGGGAAATAGATGAATCACCCCTGGGATCACTCCAGTGGCTTTACTGGACAGAGGCACTGGGAACTAAGGTTGGGTGGCACGATGCCAGGGTAATCCTATGGGCTAGGATTGTAAGGGCTCCAGGGTCATTAGCTTAGTACACACCTATGAAATCTAATGTGACATTATCAAAACCTGTTGGAGAGACAGGTCTGTCACCCAGAGGTTCCCCATCTCTGGAATAGACTTTCCATACACATCAAACAGAGTACGTCACTGACTCTCTAAAAGCACAGCCTTGATGAGTGGATGGGAAACCACAAATTTGTCCAATGGGTTCCACCTGTGTCCCTCATTGACAGGGGTGACAGGTGCTGACAAAGGTTTCTTTTTTGGGGATAAACTCTTGGCTAGGCTTGTAAGGGCCCCAGGGCCATTAGCCTAGTAACATCCTATGATCTTTTGCCTGCATGGTTAAAGTGTGTTAAACTGCAATTTGTAAATGTTAATGGCCAACTCTGGGGAAAATTATGTAACCAGAATGAAGTAATACTGACATTCAGTTGACTAAAAGGAGGCCACATTGAACTTAAATCGGGAAATTATCTACTTATACTGTTTAAATAGAATGGATTTTATACACTTGTATTTCCAGGAGCATTTGCTAGAAAATATTTGCTGAAGCAGACTAGCAGTGCATTCATGACTGGGTTTGTTTTCAGTTGCCTTTTTGCAAAAAATATGGGAAACAGTTTTATGTTCTTCTCTGTAAATCGATCCTAACTTAAAACTGAAAGGCTAGTTCCAGAGACTTTTTTTTTGTTACTGAGAGTAAAGCAAATTGCTACACTATGTATACCCTATTCTAGGTTTTCACACTGTTAAGCTACATGGGTCTATTACAGGAGTCCAGAATCGGCTAGAGACTTAAATATAAACACAACTTAATACCTTTGATGGCTTGAGTCTTTTTATGTAAGAAACCATATTGTTGTTTTCACCCTCTTACCAACCGCAGTATTCCAGTAAGCCGCGGTGGTGCAGTGGTAGCATTGTCGCCTCACAGCAAGAGGTTCTCCAGTTCAATCCTCGGCTGGAGCATCTTCTGTGTGGAGTCTGCATGTCTTCCCCACGGTTGAGTGGCGTTCGAAAGACATGCATGAATGGGCGTGCCTTCGTTGAAGGTTGGGAGTCGGGCGGGCGGGCACCTCGGTACCATAAAAATCAACCGCCAATCATTCGCGGACCGGAGTTCCTCTGTGGTGACCCCTAACCGGGAAAAGCCAAAAGAAAAACAACAACCAACTGCAGTATTCCACACTGCATTTCTATCCCTCCCAGATGAGCCACACTTACTTTGATCTCTTTGCCTCACTTGTCACTTCTCATTTCCTCCTCCTTGGTAAGATAGTTTATCAGCTTTTTACTCCACATGTCCATTTTTCTTGTCCCCCTTACTTAAATTTACAATTAAGGACTGTGACATAACTAAAGTGGATCCACATGCTTCATGCAAATAAAAAATATCTGCAAATTTTTACTGTGCTATAATACTTTGTTTTAACAGTGACAACACTACAGCACACAGATGACATATTTCTTCCAGCATACCAAAACTCCAGTGAGAGGCTACAGTCTCTCATCAAATTCACCCACCTTCTAATAATCATGGCCTGTTCCTGAACCCAAAATGATGTTCATAGGTTCATACTAGGCTATCTGCCCTAGGGCATTTATAAGCCTAGCCAGAGTGTGTTTGGCTTTCGCCACCCATTTTAAATTAATTTTGCTATGCCCTTTTTCGAGGTTAGTATACTGTGCCTCTGTCTAACAGTGACACAGAAGTGATACCCAGGGTAAATCTATGATCTCCCATCCACTCATCCAGATTCCTCGTGAAGAGAGTCAATGAGGGACTCTGCCTAACCTGGACTGGGATTTTATTCCAGAGTGAAGGGAGCCTCTGGGTTATGAATCTGTCCCTCCAGCATGTCCTATTTATTTCAGTGCTGAGGTTCAAGTCTCTTGAGCGCGTAGCTCGATGGGATTTGGATTTTCTGAGGTGCAGCATGTCCATTAATTCCAGGTTGGACATGGCTTTATACGTCAGGCATAGATCGCCTCTGAGCAGGCGGTATGCCACTGAGTAGAGCTTGAGTTTCTTTAACTGGGCAGCATATGGCATCTGTTTGAGCCCTTTGATCCTCTTGGTGAGGTACTTTTGGGGTCTTTCCAGTTCCTGCAGGTGTCTGGTAAGGTACATCCCAAAAGGGGCATTGTACTCAATTATGGGCCTGATGAGGGATGAGTAAAGAGGCACGATGACCTCCCCTGATCTAGATGTGAATCCCTTCATGATTAGGTGGGCTATATAAAATGTTTTTCTAACCACTTTGGCCACGTGTTTGTCAAATGAGAGATTGCTATCAACTTGGGTCCCCAGGTCCCTAATTACTTCTTCTGTACTTAATGGATTACCACCTATGTGGTAATTTGTGGGCACTTTGTTTTTGCCAAAGGGGATGACTATACACTTTTTGGCGTTTAGCTTGAGGCCATGGCTCTGGCACCAGTTGTCTGTTTCTATGAGGCCCTTTTGGAGGATGCTTGTGTCGGCTGGAGAGTTGATTATGGCGCCCAATTTGCAGTCATCTGCGAACTTGGTCAGCCACAGTCCTTCCGTGTTTGCCTGTACCTCCGAGAAATGTATACCGAACAAGAGAGGTCCCAGGACTGAGCCTTGTGGGATGCCACTTGTAACTGGTTTGGAGTCTGACATGGCTCCAGCAATTCTAACCATGTGAGTTCTGTCTTTGAGCCAGTATGCAACCCATCTAGTGACATAGGGGTTTATATTTAAGCTGGTGAGCTAATCTATAATGCCCGAGTGGGGTATTGTATCGAAGGCTTTTGTGAGGTCCAGGTAGGCTGTGTGGACCACCTTCCCCTCGTCAATGGCCTTGGTGACTGTTTTAAAGAAATCGACCAGGTTTAAGAGGCAGGATCTGCCCTTAACGAAGCTGAATTGGGTAGGATCCAGTGTCTGTAGGTCCCCAATATCTTTATTTATGAGGTCCATGATGATCCTTTCCAAAGCTTTGCAGACCAAGCTAGTCAGGCTTATGGGGCGATAGTTTCCAGGATCCGTTGAGGCACCACCTTTGTGGAGAGGGACCACTGTTGCTGTATGCCACTCTTTGGGTACATATCCTGTAGTAAGGCTGAGAATGAACAGTAGTTTTATGTTTGGGTTTAGCTCTTCTTGGAGTTCATGTAGGACGCAGCCCGGGACACCGTCTGGTCCCATTGATGCTGTGTTTTTTAGTTTTGGAAAGGGCGGCTATTACCTGAGCATCTGATATATCAGGGGGGCAGCACTCTGCTGGGATAGATATTCGCCCTTTTGGTAGGGAGGGGGGGGGAGTTTGCGCTGAACCTGTCAGCTAGGATGTTGGCAATGTCTGTGGGTTCGGTGTATTTTTTGTCATTTTGGACTAATTCTGAGCATATCTGGGAATTCCCACCCAGGTTCCTAACATAACTAAAGAAAGCCTTGTGATTATCCTTAGTGTCCTGTGCAATTTTTCTCTCGAAGCTGGCCTTAGACGACTTTATGAGTGCCCGTAGTTTTTTGCTAATACTGATCAGAGATGTCTTCCCTTTTTGGGATTTTGCTCCATCATGTAGTAGCTTCCTCCTTCTATTGTATAGTTTGTTTATGTCTGAGGTCCACCAGACAGGACGTCTGCCTTTGGAGGATTGGGTCTTGGTTTTATTTGGGATTGCATGATCCATGCATTCCTGAAGGTGTACATAGAATGCGTTTATAAAGGATTCTGCAGTCTGGGCCATATTTTCCACAGGCCCGGGGGCTTTGAAGGATTCCACCTCGGTTTTGAGGAGTGTGAAATTTGCTTTAGAGAAGTTTTTCACTGTGGTTTTCTGGGCAGGGGGTGGGGTCGGGATGTGAATATCCAGTGAGATTAGTTTATGGTCTGATCTTACCAGTGAGGGATACACTTCTGGTCTGGAGCATAGAGTCCTCATGTTGGTGATGATCAGGTCCAGTATGTTTTCCCCTGTTGTGGGAGTGGTAACAAGTTGTTCCATAGCATTTGAGTTTATAAATTCTAGGAACCTTTGGGCTAGGGTATTGGAGCTAGAGTAATGCTCCCAGTCTATGTTTGGGTAGTTGAAGTCGCCCAATATAATAATGTTTGGAGAGACCTTCATATTTTCCAGTGTTCTCAGGAAGGCCGAGTGGGGTTCCTGGGTTTGGGAGGGTGGTCTGTAGCAGGCTATAAACTGGAAGGCAGTTTTACCCACTGTTAGTTGCACATGGATAGTCTCTGAAGTTTCGTGCTGTGCCACCAACCTGGAGGTGTGGGTATCTTTGACGAATATTGATACTCCCCCTCCTTTTGTGGTTCAGTCCAAGTTTTGGGTCCGAAAAGCATGGTATGAAGTATAACCTGGTAGTGCTGGGGTGCTCTCGGGAGCCTTGAACCAGGTTTCTGTTACTGCAAAGATATCGATGTTCTCCATGCTAAGGAGAGTTTTGAGTGCGTGCATCTTGAGGTTTAGACTTCTGGCGTTGAGTAGCATTACTCTTAGTTTCATATCCCTTGTGATACCTATGGAGGTGGGTTTGTCTTTTGAGCCTTGCCTAAAAAAGGCACTATGGGGGTAGCAAGAGCCTTTGCCAATATCCGAAAGCCCAGGGGTGACAGGTGCAAGCCGTCCCTAGCGAAGCATCGTGGCTTGTCAAGCATGTCATCCCAGGCTGACAGGCATTGGATCCCCTTTGAATGACACCAATACTTAAGCCAATTGTTGAAATTGATAATCTTGTCTTCATATTGTGGCATCATTCTTGGTGAGGGTAAGATGCTACTCAAGGTCAGGGTCATACCGGCCTGGGATACATGCTCAGAGAGCTCCTATATGTCTCTTTTCATGTAGTCCAGGGAGGTACATCTCAGGTCATTCACACCAGCATGGACAATGACTGAGTCATATTTGTACTTGCCTTGGAGTGACCTGAGTGCGTGTGTTATGTGGCGGATCCTAGCGCCCGACAGGCAGCTCACCGTGACCTTCTCCTTGTTCAGCCTGGTGAGTGGGACATCAGTGTGCCTGACGATAGAGTCACCTATTACAAGTGTATCAGGTGTGTTGTTTAGCCTTAAGGGCTGTGACTGTTCGGCACGCTGGCTTTGTGAGATATGTGCTGCACGTGTTTTGTTTTGGGGTAGCGGTTGCTTGGGTGTCTGCTTTGGAGGTCTCTGCTGCTTAGACAGATTTTTATTTAGAGCCTCAGAGTATGTTTTTGTGTGTTTATGTGTTTGGTTTGCTGTCATGGTAGGTCTATGTGAGACTGGAATTGTAGTGTGTGTGGTTTCCTTCTCCTCCTGACTGGTTACGCCAGTACTGAGTTGAGAGAGCTTAGCCTCCAGTTTGGTTATATGGTTGCATCTCTCACGTGTTGGAATTTGTTGGGAGGAGGAGAGGGTTGTCTGTGTACATGAGGCAGTTGTAACATTGCCTCAAGATTCCCAGATTCACCAGCTGGAACGGAGAGGAGATTGACAACTGACCTTTGGACATGCTAGAATAGTATTGGGAATTCCTTTATAATTGAAAAAACAGGTAAATGGGGAACAAGGTACTCAAGGGGAGTTTGTGAGGGTGTAGTGCTTTAAATTTTTTAGTGCCGACTTAATGAGCAAGTGCCAGGTAACTTAAATGCAATGTGTTACAGGTAACTTAAATGCAAAAACGACAAACAGTAACTTTCTTTTAAGTGAAACAAGGAAATAAGTACAGTAAGCAATGCAGATATCACTAGGGATCCACAGAAGTGCTGAAAAGACGCGTTTAGGTGGAATTAGCACTTCAGGGAAATAACAAGCAAACAAACAACAAGCATACAAACAAAGCTAGATTCAGCAGGCCTGGATCTAGTCTATGCTACAGCAAACAAGGTGTACCAATTTCAGTAAGAAACAGTTCAAATATGCAGGCACTATAAGCCTTTAACCAGAAATTCCCAGCTCAGAAGGGCAGTGTCCAGCCTCTCCTCCCACAAGAGTGCAGACCACGAACCTTCTTAATATAAAATAACTGGCCTGAAGCCCAAGTGCTTAAACCAGAACTAATACACTTTTAGAATAACAGACACTGAGCCCTCAATCAGCAGTTCCCAACTTAGAAGGATGTAAGCTACCTGTCCTGCCACCACAGTGCAGGCCACAAACCTTCCTAATGTAAAACAACTGGTCTGAAGCCCAAGTGATTAATCCAAAAGACTTAGAATGATAGCTACACTTTAATCAAGTTACTACCAAGCAGTAATAAATACAATTGAATACTTTAAAGAATGCCTGGATTAGTGCTCAAGTTATACAAACAAAGCTAGATTCAGCAGGCCTGGATCTAGTCTATGCTACAGCAAACAAGGTGTACCAATTTCAGTAAGAAGCAGTTCAAATATGTAGGCACTATAAGCCTTTAACCAGAAATTCCCAGCTCAGAAGGGCAGAGTCCAGCCTCTCCTCCCACAAGAGTGTAGACCACGAACCCTCTTAATGTAAAATAACTGGCCTGAAGCCCAAGTGCTTAAACCAGAATTAATACATTTTTAGAATAACAGACACTGAGCCCTCAATCAGCAGTTCCCAACTTAGAAGGATGTAAGCTACCTGTTCTGCCACTACATTGCAGACCACAAACCTTCTTAATGTAAAACAACTGGTCTGAAGCCCAAGTGTTTAAACTAAAAGGCTTAGAATGAGTTACACCAAGCAGTAATAAATACAACTGGGTACTTTTAAGATGACGCAAAAGCAAAATAAAGTAGGAAGAAACACAAATACAGTAAAAGCTGATAAAAAAAATGTAAGTGGAAAGAGAGAAAGGAAAGAGAGAAAGGAGTAGCAGAAACTAAGCTGATTGGCCTTCTCAAATGTTCTCCCTGTACTGGGTAGAATGAGGTAATGACACTAGACTGGGAGGAAGGTCCCAGATCAAATTTACACTAGGGGCGGGCAACTGCAAAAATACTATACCAACAGGGACGGAGGGTGGGAAACAAACTGCAGAAATGTTTCTCACAGCTGAAAAGCAGCAGTGAGCCTTTAAATGAAAGTTTTAAACAGCTAAAGGAGCCTCTCGAAAAAAGAGTTTAACTGCAACAACTTATCTGAAACAAACAACCCAACAGATGCTTAATAAAAGAGGACAATTTCCAGTTAATACCTCACACACAGTGAAACTAGCTACAAAATACACAATACACAAAGTGCTATAAATAACAAAGAAATAAAGAACAAAATAAACAAAAAACAGGATACTTAATGTTATATATTATAGCTCCGAGTTTCCTCAGTGTCCTTCCTTCCGTAAGCTCAGTGTGAAATGGCAGAACACTCACAACTGAACTTCTTAGGTAACATAAAGTTGAAACCTGAGACAGCTTTTAAGAAAGAAATCTCAAAAGAACCAATGAGGTGCTTAGTCTAAGCTGTAGTCCAGGTGACCTCAGTCAGCCAATGACCTCAAACAATTCTCTCTCACTGAAATGCCTGATGGCTTTGGCTAAACCAAGATGTCCCTGAATATGTGCTCAGACACACAGCCTCCACAAACACTAGGCCCAAATACAAGCCTGAATATGGAAATGCTACAAATATCCCCACTACTTAGAACAAGCTGCAGAAATGTTTCTCACAGCTGAAAAGCAGCAGTGAGCCTTTAAATTAAAGTTTTAAACAGCTAAAGGAGCCTCTAGAAAAAAAGAGTTTAACTGCATGTCTTTAGCAAAACCACCCATGCCAGTTAGGACTGTCTTCTTGCCCACATCAGAAATGAAACAGGCCTGAGCAGATTAAAATCAAAATTGAAAGATGTCTCAAAATGCAATTGTTTTAAAGAGAACAGGTAGTGCACATATTCACTCATTTCTTCTGTTGCTGAACTGGGTTTATATCAAACTTGGGCTCTATAAGCATGCAGATTGCTCTTAAGAATACCTATCCTAGGTTATAACATGGATTCTCTCTTATTATACTAATAGTTGTAAGACTTGTTTTCAACTTCTGCATCACACTAACTTGAAACATCTGTGATGTTGATATGTGATCACTTCTACATTCTAGCTTTTTACTGTTCTCAAACTGTTTGGAAATTTCTGTTTTTCAAGCCATCTATATTCTTCATTTTTTGTTGTCTTACATCCTAATGACTGTTCTTACCAGTGAACTTATTTTCCATTGCCTGTACTGTTTTTGGATTGTTTAATTGTACTGTGTTGTGTGTTTGCTATCCATATACTTAAGTTATGAACTTAATCCAGAGTCAATACAGGCATTGATAGTTTAGTTATTTTTGTTTGCCTATGGCCTTGATCATTACTGACTATGGTGTATGGACCAGATATATATATATATATATATATATATATATATATATATAAGGGAACACTTCACATAATCGAATTACTGAAATCTTGAATTGCATATGGACGAGACCATATGATCGTGATTTCAGTAAATCGAATATGTGTAGTGTGTAAAAATAAGAGTTTACTTACATTAATACATTGCGTGCACACAGAGGCAAGGATTCTTGTACGCTCTGTGTGTATGTATTTTTTTTTTTTTTTTGCGGTGTTGACAGGAAATGAGAAATCTCCCATTTTGCGCTTCCACATACAGCGCAAGATGGGAGATTTCCCATTTCCCCACTGTAGCGCGATCTTGGAGTTGGTATATTTAAGTAGGGGGTGTGGGGCACAGCCCCCTGCAAAAGCAAAGTTTGTCTTTTTTTTTTTTTTTTTTGGTTTCGCTTCAAAAGTTTGAGTTTACGAAACTCGATCTTTTGCTTACGGCTATTTGCAGTTCGAGATTTTGTAAATTCGAGCTTCTGAAGTGAATCTATATATATATATATATATATATATATATATATATATATATATATATATATGTGTAACATTAAAGTTATAATACAGGAATAATGCTGTAGTAAATCTTTTCTGCAATATAATCAAGACCCGGAGAAAAGGTTTTAATGTTGTAACAATCTCTCTCGCTCTCTCTTTATTTCTAGGTTGTGTAACATATAAAACAATAAACTTGGCCCCTACAAGGCATTTCTTCTCATCTAATCAAAATTTTGCTTGCGTATTTTCTTATGAAACATCTATTAAATACCACATTAAGTTGTATCCCTACTGTAATTTTACTTACGCCTCTTTCTTAAATGTATCTAATGTAATTCGGTTTATGCTTGATCCATGTGGAAGCTCTTCATACGATGTTATCCCAAGGGTTTTCATCACTAGGAAAATAACATACAGAAAATATAAGGTTGCATATTACTTTATGACATCCACTAAACTAGTGTCATATACAATAAACAAGTAAATTATATTAACAGCAAAATTTATTTCCAAAGTGTTTCAATAAGAATAATGCTTACTTCTGCAACCCAACAGCATGTTTCAAGTTTTCCTCTTTGTTTGCTTGCTAGGCATTACAACCCAATATCTCCCCCTCTTACCCTTTTACCACTAAACCAGACTCATCAAAATATTATAGTAAATGGCAGAATCCAATCATACATTTTATGACACCCTACAAAAACTTAACCAAATGGATAACATGATAGTTTTTTTTCAAAAATGTTTTTTATTTATTTTTTATAACAATAATAATAACAATAACATATTTACACTCAAACTGAAACAAATTATTTACAAAGTCCATAACAAGGAAATACTTCTATATACATTCAGGAAATCATTTAATACTTTTTATTAAGGATTGTAACTTTTCCCAAGCAATTAATTTGTGTGTTAAATTCTTTGTATTCATTTTTAAACTAGACATTTCTTTTTCACATAAGGTCCTGGCTAAATAAATAAATTCATTTCTGAAAGATATAGGAGAGTTAGTTTTCCAATTTTTTGTCACAACCTTTCTTGCTACTGCAAATATTGACCAAAGAAGATGTGTTTGAGATCTGGGTACAATTTCTGGTATTGGTACTTTAAATAAAATGAGTGAACTTGAAATTTCACAATTATTATTCCATAAGGCCTTAAAGAAACATTCAAATTCCTTCCAAAATTGGGATAACATACTACATGCAACAATCATATGAAACCAGTCAGCTTCTGTAGCTTTACACCTCCAACATTTCATATCATTTGTTTTGTACATATTTGCAATTCTTTGAGGTGTATAATAACTTCTGTGGAGGAATTTCCACGTGTATATTTTCCAGTAAGGAGAAATTGTTTTTTGTACTGATTTTAGAAGTAATTTCTTGTTTTTAGTAGTAAATTCTCCATTATTTATTTTGGTGGAGTATTCCCAAAAAGAACCATTCATGGAATTATTATCAGATCTAATGACTTTATATATTAGGGGTATAAATGAGGTGCCTTTCAAAGAACCATTAATTATATTAATCAAAAGTTCTAGTGTTTTAGGTATGTTGTTTCCATGGGTTTGTAAGGAAAATATAGTTTTGTTATATATAAATTCTCTGCAGGTTTGTATGTCTAGCCAGTTGTTATTATGTAGGCTGTATCTAGTAATCAGATGGTTAGCTGAATAAATTCCATTAGTGGATAAGAATTGGTTCCAGTATATTAAGTCATTATTTTTAAGTTCAAGCATTTTAGTTTTATAAAAAGATATTAAACATTCATTAGTATAAGCAATAGGAAAAAGTAATATTAATAAGCTTTTAATTGACTGCTTAGATTGGGTGATTTTCATGAAATTTGCTATTATTAGACTGATAAAGGAGCAAGATTTTAACTTCTGCTTATCTTGTATGTATATTTTTAAAGACCAAATAAAGGTATTTTTGGTGTATTGTAGATAGAGGGTCAATTAACGTTCTATTATTGTTTAATATTTTTTTTCATGTAATAGTTTCCAATATGAATTATATGAGGGGGTTAACAATAAAAGGATTATATCAAAACAGAAGCATTTACATAATATTCAGTATTAGGAAAACTAATACTTCCTTCTTCCCAACTTGCCACATGTCTTTGTAAAGATATTCTGGGTTTTTGAGGATACCACAGAAATTTTAGTAAGTTATTACTAATTTTTTTAATATTTTCTTGGTTGGGGGAATGATTAAAGACCGACTTATATAAAGCATTTTAGGTAACACTATCATTTTAATTAGCATTAGTCTGTCCTCAAAAGTAAAATAAAGTTTGTTCCAATTATCTGTGAGATTAATAATTAGATTTGTTAAGATATTATAGTTTGTAGTAATTGTATTCTTAAGAGTGGAATTAATTTGAACACCCAGGTATTTAATTTGTGTATTGTCCCAGTTAAAGCATTTATAACTTTTCATTTTCATAGTCGTCTTTTTATTTATTAACAAAGTCTGGGTCTTGCTATGATTAAATTTTAGTCCAGATAAACCTTCAAATAAATCTAAAGTGTTAAGTAACTGATCTAAAGATGCATCAATGTATCCACTAGTTAGTAACAAATCATCCGCAAATAGCTGAATCTTTGGAAATATGTTACTATTTAAATTATAGCCTTTAATGTGAACATTATTTCTAATATAGTTGGCTAGTAGTTCTACAGCTAGAGTGAAATTAAAGGGGAAAGAGGGCAACCTTGTTTTGTTCCTTTTGTAAGTTTAAATTAGGTGGATAAGAAGGAGCCTATCTTTACAAAAGAAACAGTCTTCATAAAGGTTTCTAATTAATTTAAAAAAATTTAGGGAACATGTATAGTGTTGTAAAGCTTTAAATAGATAGGACCAGCTCAGTGAATCAATGGCTTTGTTTATGTCTAGACTCATTATTGTTAATTCATTTTTATTTTTGTTAGCTAAATCTATAAGAGTCAGAAGTCTTATATTATCTTGGACTTTTCTGTGTTTAATAAAACCCGTCTGATCTTCCTCTATCAGTCTAGGTATAATTGAATTGATTCTGTTTGATATTATGCTCATGAAAATCTATATTTAACAGTGAGATGGGCCTATAGGAGGAACATGAAGTAGGATCTTTATCAGGTTTAAGTATGGGAGAGATTAATGAATATCTCCATGATGGTGGGATATTATAAGTAGTTTTGATTTCACAAAATGTGTTTAATAGTATTTTTAAGGTATTACAGGAAGAATTTTATATATTTCAGGAATTAAACCATCTAACCCTGGTGCTTTATTAGTTTTTTAAGATGTTTATTTGATTTTTTAGTTCTGTAAATGTGAAAGGTCTATCAATTTTAGCAATATTCCTAGGGGATAAGGTCTTTAGAGTATTATCAGATAAGAATTTGTCTAGATTTATATTTTCATTTATTGGTTTGAGAGTATTTATATTCTCATAATGTTTTTTGAAACCTTGTAGTATGGGATTTAAATCTGTAGCTTTTATTTTTCTCATATTTTCAACATATGTAATTTCTTTTATGTGATTTCTTTCTTTCAAGTACTTTGAGCACACTGCAATTCTATGTAGACTTTTAGGATTGATAGGGTATGAACATAATTTAATTTTCTCTAGATTTATAGATATTTTGTGTTGCAATACATTTTGATATTTGTTTAATTTATTTATATTATCCAAAACTTTCTTATCATTTGGTGTTAGATTACCTTTTAAGTTATCTAATTCAGTTTGAATATCTTGTAGTCTTTTATCCCATTCCTTTCTTTTTTGCATATACCACATTTTAACTTTTCCATATAATACAACTTTAAGGGTGACCTATAGAATTGTATTTGATACTTCTACATTGTTATTTGTTTCTAAAAACTGATTAATTTCTGATAACATCCAATCTTGATAGCCTTTTATTTTCATAATATAAGCTGGTATTCTTTGGCAATGTATTAAGGGTTCAGTTTGAAAAGTTATACTAAGAGTAATGGCATTATGATCAGAAAGGGGACAAGATATTAATAATACATTATCTAGTTTTGATTGTAAAGAATTTGACACTAAGACTTTATCTATATTAGTTTGTGCCCCAAACCTATATGAGTAGTGAGAGAACTTTAGAAAAGAGGGAAGTTTTATATGGAATATGTCTTTTAAATGTCTTGTATTGATATAATTGTGTAGGTGTTTTGCTACAGGGGAGGTCTTGAAAGTTTTAGAACTTGTAGTTTCATCAGATGAAAGAATACAATTAAAATCCCCTGCGACTATCATTTCTCCTCTAGAATGTAAAGTTAGAATGTCTAAGTATTTCTTTACTGACTTTGTACCAATTCAAGGAATCCAGTAAGAGTTTATGAGTGTATAGTATTTCCTTTCAAGCTTAATTACTACTAAAGTTAACATACCCTCTTTGTCTATATATGAGTTTACAATTTCAGGAAGCCTTAAAATTTTTTTCCAAAGAATTAGTACACCTCTTCTTTTGTAATTAAATTGGGAACTAGTCAATATTTTATAGTCTTTTAGTGTTAGCTTATTTAAGTCTTGGGATATTAAATGTGTCTCCTGAAGAAATACTATATCTGCCTTATGCAAAGAAAGGTATTTATTAATGCTTGCTGTTTTAATATGGTTATTTAGCCCATTAACATTTAATGATAGACAAGTATACGTTAAGACAGTTTAAAATGTATACTAGTTCAAAATAGCTATAATGATTTCCTAGGGGGTTAACCTTGTAGGTTATAACAAAATTTGTTATGGAATGAGTTTCTGTAACAACTAAAGAAGGTAAAATAGTATTTACAATAACATCCTTCTTCATGGAACTTAGTGTTCCTGGCTTAATATGTGTTACATACAAGCCGCAGGTCTGCCAACACATATTCAATAACATTGGGTCACTGCAACTGCATGCTTCATTAATAACAAAAAAGAAGATAGGGTTATATATTGTAGAGTCTATATGAACTAACATTTTGATTAAGGTTAAATGTAAGTAATATATAATACCTTACTATTCTTACAATCAACCATTCAGAGAATGGTAACAACAAACTTTTAAATTTGCGTGTGCATAAACTATTAATTAAAGTATTTATTCTATTATAACCTTCATTTCCCCTCCCCAAAAAACAGAAGTTTGTTTGAATAAGCTAGGTCATATAAAATTTAAGAAAAAAGAAAATTTCAGTACATTACTACAAATGTTATATTTCATGGGGTGTCAAGTTGGAGAAACAGTATAAAAAAAAGAAAAGGAGTATGCAATAGTACATATAGTTTTTGACCTTCATCCACAATATTTTAACATTTAATATTTGATTAATCTCTATATTTTCTCATAATGTGTCTTGCCAGGTACTAACAAGACTTGGAGAGAAAAAAAAACCTCATCACATCATAAAGTTAACAAGTTATGGCAACAGTATAACACAGTATCCCTTAAAATTATTACAAAAACTAAGGGTGAAATGCTTTAGCATTGACGTTTTAACCAATACTTCTTTAGTATGTAATGCATTTGTGCACCATCTCTGCACATAACCAGTGTTCAAAAAAATGTATTGTATTAAGTGGCTATACTGCTTTTTTATTATATTTTTATTGGTACTCTTCCATTATCAGGACAACATCCCCAGTGAGCTGATGGAATATCTTGTATTACACCTTTTCAAGGTGTGTGTTTATAAGAGGGACAGTACCCTAACTTAATAATCCCAATTAAGTCATGACATTTTCAAAATGTTATGACACTATTTCTTGTAGGTAGTACATCTCTTTCTACAGCTGTTTGCCACTGCTGATGAATACTGCGAGTAGATTAGGTAGCCCATTGTTTACGAGTTATTGCGAGCAAGACCCCTTGATTCTAGCACAAGATTTAGTGGCAGTTCTGTTGCACAAAAAGGGGGAACTTCACAACTCATTTTTATTTTAGTGGAATGGCTTTCTTAGCAGTAAATGCAGCAAAAGGATAGTTTTACAGACCAAAGATTTATATATATATATATATATATATATATATATATATATATATATATATATATATATATATATATATATGTGTGTGTAGCGTTTTTATAGGAAGACAGAATCATTTTGTCTATTTCCTGATTATTCTGCATATATAGATTATACATACAAGTCACAAACAATGTTCAGTGCCTCACCAAAGTTCAGTCAGATGAAGTGAAATCGAAAATCCAAAAGTCACAAAAGACTGAACACTGCTGGAGTCAAACACCTTCTGTTTATTTAAAACACCAAACACATAAAAGATGAGCGCTTTCGGGCCTCTGCAGAGGCCCGAAAGTGCTCATCTTTTATGTGTTTGGTGTTTTAAATAAACAGAAGGTGTTTGACTCCAGCAGTGTTCAGTCTTTTGTGACTTTTGGATTATAGATTATACATACAACAGTGGCTGCTCAGTCATAACAAAGCTTTTAACTTCTTTATTGAACAATCAGCAGCAAAGTCAAGAAATAATGGCTTTAAAACCTTACTCTATCTGAATTCCTGTTAATACAACACGTGTTGTATTAACTTTCATTTTCTAAACAATAATAACTATGTATTTCTTGCGTTACTGCCTGAATGCAATGTAGTGCTTTACCAGGAAATGAAGCATTTTAGAAGGAACAGCACGACAGTATGTGGCAAAATCAGGAGGACCACTCTACAAATTAACAGCAGTGCAATCATTACGTTGGAACTGTTGCCCTGACAAAAAAAAAAGCACCTTCTTATTCAAGCAGCATTATACACCTTGTAAAACATATAGATAGTTATTTTTATTTGTCAGGTATATTGAAATAAAGCTCGTTTTATGTTTCGAGTTACTTTGCTGTTTTTCCAGCGTTCCGATTGGTCTGTTGGTCTCAAAGAGGAACTACAGGTACAGAGGTCAATTGTTCAGTTCCTGCTAGGTGTCTCAGTTATTTCTGTGAAGAAATGAAGCTCGTGGATGGATTACAAGGCTCGAGCTGCTTTCAAAAATTCTATTTCAAAGCCATTTAGGTAAGAAGGTGGGAATTATACTTAACATGTATCAAATGATTAAAAAAAAATGTTTGCAAAATCCTGCAAGTTTATTTGTGTTGCAAATCTAATGTACTGTAAAAAAAATGGCAGTTTAAACACATTTACTTCCATACTGTTTAAAAACAGGCATAAAATATAAGCTCTATCTTAAAGGTTATTTATAGCTAATATGTCATGCTTGCTTCACTAAATGAACACATCTCCAGTACTTCATTAAACAATATAAACAGAGCCTTTTAGGAGGCTCTATAGTTTTCATAAAATCAAGACATAAAATTCTATAACCACAATGCAAGTGAGACATTGCACTTGTGTAAATCTCAACATGTCACAGTAGCTATATCTTATGAACTTTTTTTTTGTGTGTTTACTTTTTAGGTATTAATAGAGAAAATAAATAAATAAAATAATAATATATACTTTATCCAAGATATAGTTTAATTCATGGAAGTTATTAAGAATAACTGCTAGGCATTTCTTAGGAACCTTGCAGTCTATGCTAAATGTAATGGATACATTTTAATTACT
The DNA here is from genome assembly GCF_019279795.1 of Protopterus annectens. Taxonomy (NCBI): domain Eukaryota; kingdom Metazoa; phylum Chordata; order Ceratodontiformes; family Protopteridae; genus Protopterus; species Protopterus annectens. The sequence goes on from NC_056745.1 coordinate 1,179,061,390, forward strand.
AAAGGTTGTTAAGAATAACAGCTAGGCATTTCTTAAGTACCTTGCAGCTTATACTAAATGTGCTGGATGAAGTTATGTTACTTCATATATCTAGATTATTGATTTAAAATAGCAATAGCGATATTAATGAAAATAAAAATCATATTTTACCTTGTTCATCTCTGTAGCAATCTGTGATATCAGAATGTTAGTTGACTATTCAAAAGAGCAAAAAAAGGCAAAAAGTACATTTTGTTCATTTGTCTTTGAGTTTCTTCTCGTCTTTCACAGTCCACTCAGACTTTGTTGCTACTTGTCTCTTTAATGTTGTAGTACCATTTGATCTTCTATAGTTACCAGAGTATTCTTCTTTATAAAAGTGTTTGCGTCTTCTAAAGTTTCGAAGGTTCATTTCCCCTGAGGAAGGTAAAGTCTAATTTCGGCAGGGTATGTTAATTGTGCCTTAATACCAGCCTGCTTGAGAGATTTGATGAGAGGAATGAAAGTTTTTCTTTTTGTAAAAACAGTAGTAGAATAGTCATCAAATCTGACTATCTGATCATTTATTTTTATAGGAGAGAGAGCCCAGCTGATTTTTAGATCAGATCTTTGTCCTGGCTAGACATTAGTTTTGCTATCATTGATCTAGGATATGTCTTCTTATTGTTTGATGGGATTGTAGTTAGTGATCTATGGGGCTCTTTCCAAGCCAAAAGAAAGAACCTCTGGTAAATTTAGTGTTTTAAGGAAGGATCCATGTTGTCAAAAAAATTAATCATATTGTCTCCTTCCATTCCTTCTGGTATACCATATACTTCCTGATGTTCTGGTATACCATATACTTCCTGATGTTATTTCTTCTGGTTCGGTTTCCTAAATCATCTACTTTATTGACGAGTTTGTTGTTTTGTAATAGGAGAGTTTCCATATTTTTCTCTGCGTCTATCAGTCTGCTGTCAATATCAAAGACAGATTCTTCTATTGCTGAAATTTGTATTTTCTGTTTTAGAATGTCACTTAGTATTTCAATTTGTTTATTGGAATCTTCTTTTATTTTATCCACTTTTGTATCTAGTTTGTCCATTTTTGTTATTAGGTCTTGGATATTTGTCAGAATGGAGTGTATCTCTTTCTTCAGAGAGCTGTCTTGCTGTGTAGATTTTAAAAGACTCTTTTCTTTAAGTGCAGTTTTCTTTTCCTTCTTCTTGTTAGTTTGACAGGAAAATCTGGAGATTCTTAGATGAAAAATACACCAAAAGAAAGCTTTCAAGTTCTACTTTATAGAACTATTAGTTTGAAATTATTTGTGGTGATTTTTAGTAATAAATCCTGTCAGGAAAATTGAAAAGCTGCAGAGCAGAGATTTTATGCTGCTATCAGACTTCCATCCAAGCCATGCCCCAACATGATAGTGCTCCAACAATACTGTTCACCAATAAATCCAGTGCACTTAAATACAGCAACATAAGGGCTCAGCTATTTGAGCATAATGCACTATATATTTCTGGAAAAACTTCTGAAGTCGTTGCTACTACTACTAATACACTGCAGACCAGTTTGACAATATCTGGAATACAATTCAAACATCTACCTCACCTAGATGATGCTGCTTTAAATGCTTCAATTTTCAAGAAAAAAAATTCTACACCCACTTCCAAGCTAGCACTGAGACCTCGGACCCAATTTATTTATTTACTGGCATTTGTTTTCCGGGAAAGTCTGACTGACCTGTGCCCCTGAGAGAAAAGCTCCATTATACAGTTATCATGGCAACCATGAGCATTGTTTCATAATTTACAGTCAGTTTTATTCATGAGTAACAGTTCAGTTATTCAGATATCCTTGACATCAGTTACAAAATTAACAGTTACATGGTTTGTATATAAATATTTTTAAATACAGGGCGGTATCTGCAGTGCAATATCATAAGTATGCATAGACTGTTAGGTTGTAAGTACTGTTACTATAAAGACGTGCTCAAAATCTAGGCCCTAGCAAGATAAGAGTTAGAGCACCCAAAGAAAGGAAGGAGGAGAAAAGTGCAAGGAAGACAAAGGAGATGACATGATGGAAGAGGGTATAGTTATGATAAAAGTTTTGTGCAGCAGAAAGCTATGGCACAAATTCATAGAGCTATATTAGTACCAGTTTAACCAGGGGTGGTGCAGGTGCACAGTCATTAATCTATCCGGTATTGCTTCAGTTGACATTTGAAGTCTTTCAAGTTGCAGACTGCTCTTAAGTGGACTGGGATGGTATTCCAGATATTAGCAATGCAGTGTGAATGCAAGGAGTATCCTGCATTGTTGTTAAGTTTAGTTATGGAGAGTAATGATTTGTCAGTGGAGCGTAGATGTCTTGTAGTACTGTAATGTTGAATGATGGAGTGAAAAGATGGGAATTTTTCTGGGTTGTGCAGCAGTTTGAAGTTAGTACAACAGAAAATTAACTAGATCATACCAGTTTAGTTCTTTTAGAGAGTGGAAGCAATGTGATGTATTGTTAGTTGGTTGTAAATCTGGTTACTTTACTGTAGCACTTTTCTAATTTGCCTTATTGAGAAAAGCAGAGATTGACAAGGATAGGAGAGGCATATGCTAGGGTGGAGAGTAAAAAGACGTGGCTATGTTTTGTCTAGCAGAGTCGCTAAGGTAGTGTTTTACTGTACAGAGGCAGCCTAGCTTTTGGTGTGTCTTCTTTATGGCTTGTTGAATGTCGAGATCAAATTTCAGTTGGTCATCTATAATCACACCTAGTAGCTTGATAAATATAGAGCTAAGATTAAGAATAAACCCACTTAATGGAACCCCAGTATCAACGAACTTTACAAAAAAAGAAAGACACCACTGACTGTAAAAGCAAGCTTAATACCTCATCAGCTAGAGAAGAGCTCAGAATAATCAGAAAAGAATTTTGAAAGAAAATCAAATCCTCCAAGAGCAAGTAATTGGTCGACAGACCACGATGCTTTGCCAGAGATGGCCTGCACCTGTCATCCCTGGGGTTCCAGATACTGGCTAAGGGTCTTGCCTCCCATAAAGTGCCTTTTTAGGCAAAGTTCAAATGATAAATTCACCACCATAACAAGAACAGGCAAGCAAAAACTGAGGGTAATGCTACTCAATGCTAGAAGTCTAAATTTCAAAATGCACTCACTCAAGGCACTCCTTAAAATGGAGAACATTGATATCTGTGCAGTGACTGAGACCTGCTTCAAGGCTCTAGAGAGCACTCCTGCATTACCAGGCTATAACTCATACCACACTTTAAGGCCATCTAACCTGGACCAGAACACCAAAGGCAGAGGTGTGTCCATATTCATTAAAGATATCCACACTTCCAGGCTAGTTGCACAGCATAATGCATCCAAGCTTATCCAAGTGCAACTAACTCTGGGCAAAAAATGCAATCCAAATTGCAGCTTGCTACAGATCCCCACCATGCCCCAGGATTCCCAATCCTCTTTTCTTGATATATTGGGAGATATTAGGGTTCAACCAAACACCCTAACAATGGGCGATTTCAACTACCCCACCATTAACTGGGAAAACTAATCATGTACCAACTCCTTCGCTCAACACTTTCTGCAATTCATAAATTCCAATGCCCTGGATCAACTTATCCATACCCCCACCAGGGGCAACAATATCCTAGACCTACTCATTTCCAACATGAGTAACCAGTGTTCCACACCTGAAGTCAACTCCTCGTTGGTCAGATCCGGCCATAAGCTAATAACCCTAGATATCCGCATCGTGCCCCCACCCACCATTAAGGAAACCATGGTAAAAAATTTCTCCAAAGCCAACTTCATGCTTCTTAAGACAGAAGTGGCGAACATCAAGACACCCATGCAGATGGACAATACAGTTACGACTGCTGAATCCTACACAAATGCACTCTATAAGCACTTACATGAGTGCATGGATTGTGCTATCCCAAACAGAACCAAGACACTATCCTCCAAAAAAGGAAGCTAATCTGGTGGTCCCCTGCCATAAACAAACTCTACAACAGAAGGAAGAAACTGTTGCAAAAGAGAGTAAAATCTCATGAGTGGAGGAGCTCCCTGGTTAGCCTCAGTAAGAAGCCGAGATCCCTTATAAGACCCTCCAAAGCTACTTACGAAAACAAAAATCGCCACTGATTCTAAGGGCAACCACAAAGCATTCTATAGCTATGTCAAGAATCTCAATGGCAACACCCAGATCTGCTCTGAGTTACAGCACAACAGCACGAAAATTACAGAACCAACCGATATTGCCAACATCCTGGCAGATAGGTTCAGTGCTAACTTTACACCCCTCTCACCTCCTAAAGGGCCCATATCTATACAGGAAGAATACAGAGTCCCTGTAATCACATCTATGCAGCTAAAAGCTGCACTCTCTAAAACCAAAAACACAGCATCCATGGGACCAGACAACATCACAGGCTGCGTTTTACACAAACTTCAGAACGAACTGGCTCCCCACCTAAGCACCATGTTCAAGCACAGTCTCACATCAGGCTTTGTGCCCAGTGAATGGCGCACAGCAACAGTTATCCCACTCCACAAAGGCGGAGCCACCGCTGATCCTGGGAACTATCGCCCTATTAGCCTGACGAGCCTGTTCTGCAAGGCCATGGAATGTATCATCATGGAACTCATAAACAAAGACATTGGTAACCTCCAAACTCTGGACTCCACCCAGTTTGGGTTTGTGAAAGGCAGATCATGCCTTCTGAACCTGATCGATTTCTTTGAGGCAGTCACCAAAACCACAGATGAGGGTAAGGTGGTTCACACAGCCTATCTTGACCTCGCCAAGGCTTTTGATACCATCCCCCATTCTGGAATTATAGCTACTCACTAAACTAGGTATAAATCCCTATGTCACAAGATGGGTTGCCAACTGGCTCAGTGACAGAACCCACACTGTAAAAGTTGCAGACTCCAAATCTGACTTCAAACCAGTGACAAGTGGAGTACCACAGGATTTAGTCATGGGACCTCTCCTCTTTGGTATCTACTTCTCTGAAGTACAGGCTAACACAGAAGGCCTCTGGCTAAAGAAGTTCGCAGATGACTGCAAACTAGGAGCCATAGTCGAGTTCCCAAATGATGTGGACATCCTACAGAAGGGCCTCACTGAGACAGATGCCTGGTGTCAGAGGCATGGCCTCAAGCTTAATGCCAAAAAGTGCATTGTCAACCCCTTTGGTAAAAACTTTGTACCCATTAACTACCACATAAATAGCAGTCTACTTAATGCTGAATGTGTGATAAGAGACCTTGGGACCCAGGTGGACAGACGTCACTCCTTTGATAATCACATCGCCACAGTAGTCAGGAAATCCTTCTATGTGGCACACCTCATCACAAAAGAGTTCTCATCCAGGAAAAAAAAAAAAAGAGAGGCCATTGTTTCCCTCTACTTGGCACTCATTAGACCCATTATAAAGTACAACCCCCCCTTTTGGAATGTACCTCACAAGACATCTGCAGCAGCTGGAAAGGCCACAGAAGTACCTCACAAAGAGGATTACTGGCCTCAAACAGATGCCCTACACTGACCGTCTAAAAAACTCCAGCTTTACTCTGTAGCATATTGCCTACTCCGAGGAGATCTTTGCCTAACATATAAAGCTATGTTAAACCCAGAGCTGTATGACATGCTACACCTAAAAAATCCCAATCCCTCTCAGCTACACACTCTAGGGACCTAAATCTTGTCACCACAATAAACAGGACATGCTGGAGGGATAGATTCCTGTCCCAGAGATTTCCTATACTCTGGAACAAGCTATCCCCATCTATGTCAAGCAAAGTTCCTCATTAGTATTCCTCATTAGTACTCCAAGAAAAATCTTGATGAGTGGATGGGAAATAGGAAATACACCCCAGGGATCACTTCTGTAGCTCTGCTCGACACGGGCACAGGAAATAAACTTTCTTGGGTGGCGTAAGCCAGGGAACCTTGTTGGCTAGGCTTACTTAGGCCCTTGGGCCGATCGCCTAGTACCTACCTATGAACCTATAATAACAAATTGCCACCCATGGTAAAAATAGCCATAAAGTCTGCTTCAGCTATAACAGGAACCAGTGGGCAAATTCAGCTCAAACTTTACTACCTATCTCCCTCAAATTACTCACAGCATCTTAGCTGGCATATGCCACCCCCCAAATCACCCCTGAGCAAGTCCTACATGCTTTCTCCAACTCTAAAACCACTAGCTCCATGGGCCCATACAATGTCCTAGGTTGTCTTCTTGTCACCACCAAACACTACCTGGCTGACTCCTTATTACATCTATTCAATCTCAACCTCTATATTGGATTTGTATAAGAACTGAAGAGCTTCTGTAATCATACCACTCCACAAAGGGTGACTCATGACTGACCCATGCAACAACAGACCTATTAGCCTCATCAACCTTATCTGCAAGGCAATGGAGCTTATGAATATGGACCTCAAACAAGGACATTGGCAGTCTTCAAACCTTGGATCCTAATCAATTTGAGCTGGTTAAAGTCAGATTCTGCTTCTTAAACTTACTGGAATTTTTTTGAGCAAGTCACTAAGACATTAGATTCTGATAAATTGGTCCACACGACATACCCGGACTTGGCCAAAGCCTTTGATATCATTCCACACCTGGTGTTGCAAGCACACTCTCAACTAGAAGAGTAGTTACCAGTGGTGTCCCTCAAGGATCAGTCTTGGGACCATTCCTCATTAGTATCTACTTCTCTGATGTTAAAGCAGACACCAATGGCCTGAGGCTGAGGCTGATTAAGTTTGCCAATGACTCCAATCTCAGAGCTGCTGTAAACACTGCAGATGACCTATGTATTCTCCAGGATGGTCTAACTCATGCTAACAAGTGGTGCTTGAACCATTGCCTCAAACAAAATGCCAAAATGATTAGGACTGTGTCATTTGGCAAAAATGGGCACTTCTGCTCCTTTCTCACAGGTGACACCCCATAAAAATTGACTCAGTCATTACAGACTTAGATACCTTTATTGACAATGATGTAACCTTTTACTGCCATGTGATCATGGTTAGAAAATCCTTTTATATAGCCAGACTAATCCCTAGGGCATACCTTCAGAAGCCAAAGAAGTCACTGACTAGCTCTACACTTCACTTATCAGACCAAAAATAGAATACAGCCCCCCTTACTATACATTTGACTAGGCATATGACCCAGTTAGATTATATCAGCATTTCGAAAATGTAATAGGTCGAATCACTAAATGTAGAACTGAAATGATCGACCTATTACATTTTCGAATGCCGATAAAAAAATAACACCCCCCCAAAAAACTAAAGGGTGTAGGAAGGAGGGCAAGCCCTCCTGCACCCCCCACACCCCCGCTACTTAAATATACCAACTCCGAGACCTCATTACATTGAGGTAAATGGAAATCTCCCCTTACGGAGATTTCCATTTACCCGTTCGATGTTCTGCCCTTTCAGCATTCTCTATGCAACAATATCAAATGCAATATTGTCAGCATTCGAGATGCTGATAGGGACCCATTAAATGTTTCATTACCGAAGATCTCAAGGGCAAGTACTTCTTGAGTTACATTGACAGCCTTAAAGCCCTCTCATTCTGTTCTGTTTCCTTCTGACTATTGAGAGCAGATCTCTGCCTTGCCTACTGAGCCTCGAAAGATCTGGTGTTATGAAAACTCCTATACATGCATAAAACCAATACCACACTAAACACCAGCTCAGGAGACCTAAACAACTACTGGAACACAAAATGCACATGTTGGAGGAATAGATATATTTTGCAGAGGCTACTGCTTTTATGGAATAAACTTTCTGCAGAGGTAAAGCAGAGCAGCTTTATGATCCTTTTTAAGTATAACCTAGATGACTGGGGTCCATCTTCAGCTACCAAATACTACAAATTTGAACTGCAAAATAACAAATGTAAAACAGTGAATGGGACAATCATCGAACAGCAGCAACTTAGAAAAAAATTACATAGAATGGCCATAGTTGGCCAACAACCAGGAAGTAACGAGATGCATAAAGAGAAATCATTTAAATTTGCCCTATTCCCCACTGTAGTGCGATCTCAGCGTTAATATACATAGTTCGGGGGTGGGGGTGGATCCCCCCAACTAGGTCGTTTGTGTGTGTGATGTTGGCTGACTACAGCCATTCAATGTATTTTTTCGAAGTTGCCTTTGTTCGATAATTGTCCCTTTCGCCGTTTACTTTTGATGTTTCACGGTTCGAGTTTTCTAGTATTCGGTAGCCAAGCATAGACCCGGATGACTGGTATACAGGCAGTCCCTAGGTTAAGGATGAGATCCATTTTTTAGTCTGTTTTTAAGTCAAATTTTTATGTAAGTCGAAACATGTACATATGGTTCTTATTAAATGTCACAGTCAAATGTTTGCCTCAGTCTAGTATTTATTTTACATTTTTTTGCACATAAAACACTTTAGAAACACTTCCAAATAAAAACAATCTTAAACATAATACTGTATAGTGTAGTAATAATAACAATACTGTAAGTACAGCGTAATAACAGTACAGTAACTATGTTCATATGCTACAGTACAGTAAAACGTTCCATACAAAAAAAAGTTAAACTTACCTCTTGTTAAGCTTCAATTCACATTTCTGTACTACAGGCATTACCCATGAATGTTTTCCGCTCTGTCCTAAACTGTCAGACCTCCTCCTGTCACCTAGACCCTAGTCATCTGCAACGTCATTTGCCCTTTCTACTGTACACTACAGTAACTGCTTCAATACTGTACTGTACAACACAGAAGTCTTCATGAATCAGATCACCAACACAGCGATCTCTTAACCAGTCAGATCTCTTGTTCTCCATGAAGGCAGAAGTAACTCCTCTAACAAGACGTGAGCAGCTTCACAAATGGGGAAAAGAATGTACAACATAATTCTTCATTTTAAAGGTAAGATTTGGATAACTAAGGATTTTTGTTTATTTTCAAGTTGTTTCCAACATTGTGCAGCCCGTTCTTATCTATGGGTTGTCCTTATGTCAGATGTCTGTAACCCAGGGACTGCCTGCATCTCTACTCTGCCTTCCCCTACCCCAGCTCTTGTGGAAAGGACTGAAACCAAGTCAGGGTCTGATATTAATTCCTGTCTTGGTAAACAGGTGAAATTGTTGGCTAGGCTACAAATGGTCCACTGAATTTTTTTTTAAAAGAAACAGCTTTATTAAATTATCACTTATGATATAGGCAATCACACATTTATACAAATGGAAAAACTAAATTAACATAATACTAGTTGCAAGCATTTTATATCACAAACCATATTGACATAATTTTAGTTGTAAACATTACATATCATTTATAATCTACCCAATCATTGTCAGTCAAACATTACATCCCTCCTGTGTATGTGCTGTTTCCACAATTCACATTTTTCCTATGTAATTTGCTCCTACCCTTTTCTAAAGATCCCAATTCCAGTTGTTTTATCTCTGTTACTATATTCACTACCTCTAGTACAGTTGGTTTAGACTTTGATTTCCATTTTCCAGTAAATGCTTTTTTGGCAGCCACACCAGTTAGACTCAGCAAGGTCTTACTAGGTCTAGGAAATTCTGATTCTGTATCATAGATCAGAAAAATCATTTCTGTAGTTACACCAATTTGCTTACCCAGAATCTCTGTTAGAGTATTCTGCAGGGAATCATTAAAGTCTGCCAACTCATTACACTTCCAGAAAATGTGTTCCCATTTGCCGTTTTCTTCACCATCACACCTCCAACATTTTTTCCCCATCACACCTCCAACATTTGCTGTCTACCTGAGGAAAAACTCTCTGGAGTCTACTTGGGGTATAAAAATATCTATGTAAACATTTCCAAGCGAAAATCTTAAATCATCTAGATTTGTTGCATATTTGGGAGATAAACATATATCCCCCCATTTTTTTTTCTTTGTGAATTGTTTATCCAATTTCTCCTCCCAATCCTTTCTAACCTTCTCTAATTGATTCCTACAATTATCATGAGATATTTTATATGCTCTACTAATTGTTCCTTTTTAGCAGCAGCTTCTGTTCTAGATTCTACTAAAAGCACTACTAGTTCTGGTCATTTATTTAGGATTCCCCAATTACCTTCTCTGTGCCTATACTCTGATATCAATCCTTGATTGGGAAGGCAATCTCTAACCTGCACTCCAAATAAATTCTTGGCATCTTCCCATTCTATTACCTTTCCCTCTCTAGTTATCTGTTCCCAATACCTTGTTTTTTTTTGCCAGTTTTTTCCAATAAACTCCAGTCTCTCTTGCCTATTTATAGTCTGTATCCCTAACTGCAGTCTCTCTTGCCTATTTATTGTCTGTATCCCTAACTGCAGTCATCCCTATTAGCAAAATCTCCTTTCTCTATTCCCGTGTTGGCTTAGTTCTGCTAAATTATGAATATAGTATTTTGTATGATTATTGTTCTCCTTAAAGGTCTGTGTCCAAAATCGCAGGCTCTCCTTGTTTCTTGAGTTTCTCCCCATTTCATCATCATCCCTTTCCATTTTGTATTACATGTTTTTGCTTGTACTATGCATAGGAGCCTTAACTGTGTAACTCTGAAATACTCCTTCAAATCGGATAATCCCAATACACCTTGTTCTACTGGAAGAATCAGCTTTATCTCACTTGACTCTTGCTGTCTTTACCTCCCAGATAAAATCCTTCAGCTCTTTATTAGTTGCTATCCACAACTTCTCCTCTGGTGGATAAAAATATGCCTGACCTGTGTATAAGAATAAAGGGATTAAAAACATTGTAACTGCTTGTATCTTATTATTCATATCCATATAACAGAGCTTCCAATTTCTCAGCTTTTTTTATTCTTTTATTTAGTCTCTACCCACATATCCTTAGCTGCCACAATGGAATTATTTTTAATCCATACTGCTAAATACTTAATTTTATCATGCCCCCATAAATATGGCTATTGCTGAAACAATTTGTGTGTGGGTACATAATTTACTGATATTGCCTTTGTTTTAGCTTCATTAATTTTGTATCTTGAAAAGACATGAACCTCTCTTAAAATGTTCCACAACATACTCATGTCTTTTCTGGTTCTATCAGGTATAAAATAATATCATCTGCAAATACAGCCAGCTTTTCTTTACTACCATACCAATTATATCCTTGAATTTCTGAGTCCCCATTTTCTTTGCCAGTGACTCCAAATATAATGCAATCAACAAAGGGGAAAGAGGACACCTCTGCCTGGTTCCTCTGCTCAAGCAGAAATTATCAGAGGGGACCCCACTCACTTTAATTTTCACCTTCGATCCCTCATATATCCTCCCAATCAACCTTACAATTTTATCAGGGAATGCAAATGCTTCCATTGCCCTGCTCATAAAGTCCCATCTTACTCTGTCAGATGCTTTTCTCTGCATGAAGGCCCACCAACAACAGTGGTACTTTCTAACATTCTGCTTCCCTCTGCATCATCAATGTTCTGTTAATGTTTGCCTCCCCTCCACAAAACCACATTAATCCACATCTAATCAATTTTGGCATAAGTTTTGCCATTCTTTTAACCATTATAGACATAAACACTTTATAATCATGGTATAGTATTGAAATGGGCCTGTAGGAAGCGGGATCTGATGGATCTTTACCCTCTTTAGGTATTACAGCTACTACCACTTTCTTCCAGGAGGTTGGTTCTTCTCCCCTTTTAAAATACTTTTAAACAAAACATTCCAGATCTTTATCATTTTTCCCCTCCTAACTTCCAAACTTCCACAGGAATACCATCTATTCCTGGGGACTTTACTGTAGATTGGTTATACATCACCATTTTTATCTCATCTCCTTTTATCCTATTAGTAAATGAGCCTCATCCACCTCTAACCTTGGGATAGGTTAATGCTTCCATAAACACTTCCATTTGCACTTTTTCATGACTCCTGTATTTCACTGCTTTACAAAGACTTTCATAGAACTTTTGAAATATTTATTTATTTTACATTTGTTTACCGGGAAAGTCCGACTGGACGCAGGTCCATTTTCAGCGGAGGCCCGGGGAGAAAAGTTCCACAATACAATACAGTACATGAGAGAAGAGAAAAAAAAAATAGAGCAGTCTTATAGTAGACAATCTTTGTGGTATATAACTTAAAACAGCATTTGTATTATTTTTACAGATATAAGGTTTGTCAAGTAAATATCAATGGGTTCACAAGCTTTCAGGGGAACTGTTTATACTTAGCTATACAAAGAAACATTCTCTTAGTTTGGGTTAGCCTGGTGAGTGACACGAACATAGCCAGTCACTTAAATAGTGGGTTTTCAGGAGTTTTTTTAAATGAATAAAGGATGTGGTAGAAGTTATTTGGCTTGGTAGTGTGTTCCAGGCTTTAGCAATGATGCTGGCAAAGAGGGATTTACCGGCATCATTTCTATGTTGGATAACAGTTATGAGGGTCTGGTTACTAGATCTTAAAGCTCTAGAGGGAATGTGGGGCTTAATTAGAAGCTGAAGTGCTGGGGTTTTCTCAGGAAGGTAGTACAGTTTGTGTGCTATAGAGAGTTGATTGAGTAGAAGTATATGAGACAACTCAAGCCAGTTAAGCTGCTTAAGGGATAGACAGTGGTGAGACCTATATGAGGCTTCAGTAGCAAACTTAGCAATCTTGTTGTAGCAAGATTCCATTTTATTTAGATCGGTTTGGCGGTGATTAGTCAAGATGGGAGAGGAGTCCTTGCAATGTTTGCTTTGGTGTGTTTAGTCATAAACTGTTTGTTCCTGTAGAGGAGTCCAAGTTTTTTATTAACTCTCGATGGTTTGATGCTATGTGGATGTTGAACCTCAGGTTGTTGTCTATTTCTACACCTAGCAGTTTAGTGTGCATGGTTGGACTAATTTGAAAGTTTTCTTTAGAGTAGATGGTGAAATAACTATTTAGGGGAGGAGATCTGCTAATACTTCTGCAGGACATCTTGTTATCTTCCTTGTTATAGGTTCCTTAAGCTTGGTGACAACTCATTCTACTTTCTGTTGCCTAAGTTGTTGTGCTAAAAATTTTTGTTCTCTAGAATTATCATCAAAAAACAGTTGCTTAACAGCAATCTTTCTAAACTCATGCATATTATTGAGGTAATACCTTATTTTCTGTTTAGCATTTGGCAGTTGCTCCTCGTCTTGATCTGTGAGATTCCCCATATTGCAATACTTTAACATTTGTCTGTCCCTCTAAACAATTCTTGTTACTTTTTAACCATTTTCCTTTCTTTTATTTCCACCCTATTTTTAAACTCCACTTTAATTTTATCCCACTTCCTAGCTATATTTTCAGAAGAAATTTTTATCTTCTCTAATAGCTCCTTTCCAGTACCCATTCCTTAAATTCATCTCTTTTCAACAGATAGATGAGAAAGTATCAGTGTCTAATTTTTCATGCATTACCGTGTGTTTTTATTTTAGTTATTATTGGTGCATGATCTGAAACAGTTATTGGGTGCGTATCAAGACCATATTAAATGCACATGTTCCTGTGAAATGTAAATTCTGTCTAGCTAGCCTAGACCAGTGTTTGTATTTTGGGAAATAATATGCAAATTCACTCCGAGCTTCTAGTACTGAATACACATTTTCCATGCCAAATATTTTCATAACTTTCTTCCAAATATCTACTCTCTGTTGTTATATTTCCCTTCTGCCCCCCCCCCAGAAACATCTTCACTGTTGTGTATCAAATTCCAGTCACCATCTATAAGTAATATTCCTTGCTGAAAGCTGATTATTTCTCCCAGAATTTTCTTAAGCTCCATTATAGCAGTTTTAGGTGGAATATAAATACATGCCAGTAAAATCGTCCTCCCTTGCTAGTAGCCCCTAATCTACCATTATCATCTTTTTTTATATTCAACAATCACTACTGGAATTCCTCTTGCAACTAATATAAGTACTTCTCTTTTCCCAGGTCGCAGGTATGCTGCTGAATGACCATCCCGAAAACCTTTATCAAGTTAGCACGTTCAATTCTTTCCAAGTTTGTCAACTGCAGCATAGCTATTTGTACTCTACATTTTTAATATAGTTCACTCCTCTTTTTTCTGTATTTATCTGTGAGACCATTGACATTTAAAGACATTACAGAAAGCATCACTGTAGTAAAAAAGTTATTATTCCCACCTTTTATGTATAACAGCTTTTTTGTTAAATGCCTAGTTCCAACTTTTGTGTTCCAAGCTGACAGCCATACTCATAGACTTCAGTTAACCTAAAAAAAAGGTTATCCATGCTAAAATGCATGGTGTGGCCTGCGCTTTTCCTAAGTGCGGTCTGGTTTTGCCTTATCTTTATAGCACTCCCAACTGGGAGAGTACTTGAATGCTTTGACAGATCATCATCTCCTTGCCATTTCTTTTATCAGATTGCCTTCTGGAGACATGAGCGCTGCTACTAAGCATACAATTATTTGCTAGAAAAAATATACTATAATATTCAATATTCTTTTTCATTTAATTGATATCTCTTAAAACCTGTTACTAGATCAAGCCAAGGGCCTTAATTCAGTCATTCCCTTATGCAAGAATGAGAAAAAGCACTTCAATTTTTCTTTTGTCTTGCTCTTCTAACCAGACTTTTTTTTTTTTACAATGTAGTACCTACATTTCTTAAAACTTAACACTGAATAAGAGAAGGGGAAAATAAAAAAAAAACATGAGTACCTGTTTACATTGGTATCCCCGGTACACTTAAAAATAATGGAGAACATTTTACTTTATAGCATGCAGAGAAAACAATGCACTATAAAAATAGTGCCATTACGGAAAAAAATGTTTTACTTACAGAATTAACTTTCTTCTTCCTCTTCCCCTCTCCCAAGTATTTTTCTGAACATTAATGATAAAGTAAGGCATATTGCTTTAGAGTCCCCTCCAAGTTTAACAAAGTCCAATATTTTCAGATTTTCTTGTACTGCCATGTTTCACAAATATAATTATTGCTTCGTAATCCCACATTTGTCAATTTCCAAATTACTGGTTTTATTCCTGTTCATATCCATCTCCAATATCCTATCTCTGCTTCATTTCCAACATACTCTTGATTCTTCTAGTAGACTCTTGTGCTTTTTTACCTTCTCACAAGCATTTTCCAGGTGAAACATTGGAAAGGGTTTCACTGGCACAGTCTCTCTGTGATCTTTATTATCAGAAGAACAAGAAGCAGAATTTCCTTCTGCTTCACAGAGCACTTTTTGTTGGACACATTATTTCCTTCTGCTTCACAGAGCACTTTTTGATGGACACATTATTTCCTCCTTAGCATGTACTTCATCAAAAATGACTGTATCCCTCCACGGAAGAATATTTACAAGACAGCTGGGTACAGCAGTTTGAATCTCATGCTTGCTTCTCAACATTCCCTGAACAGTCAAATAAATGTATTCCTCTTCTGCCTGGTGTACAATGAGTAATCATTCTTCACAAATACTCTGCCGTCTCCCACTTTTAGTACTTTATACTTCTGCCACAGTTTTGTCAGAATCAACTACTTCTGTTGGTAAGATTGCATCTTTACTATTAAAGGTCTAGGTTGCTTTCTCGTAGTCAGGTTTGGAGCACACACATGATGTGCCCTTTCAATTAACAACTCCTGCTGTGGAATACCAGTCCAGTTGCTTATTTGTGTTTTCATAAAATTAATATAGTTTGTTCCTTCCAGCTTCTCTGGTACAGCAGAAAATCTCAGGTTGTCCCTACATCCTTCTGGCCCTAATTATACTATTTTGGAAACATCTCTTCTTGAACAGTCTCATATTCAGCCAGCCTTTTCTTCATTTTGACCTCTGAATTTTACAGTTTTATCACCACCTCTGAATATCTATTTAGAGTTTCTTCCATTTTTTAAGGATTATGTTGTTTGAGTTGATATACATTATCAGTGTTTTATTTTAATCAGCTATACTTTAAGTTATTGGAAGTCATGTCTAGAGCTTGGACTGCTTTTTGCTGAACTGCAGTGCATTTCCCGGTCAGTGTTTTTCCTCACCTTTCGTACCTGATTAGGTCCTCTGTCATTCTTTTTTCCTGGCATCTAGGCAGTGCACATACTAGCCAGTTACTGACATTTACCCAGAAATTTAAGTCCACTGGCTTTCTCTGCCAAGTTTCTGTTTTCACACTGGGAGAGCTAGAATTAAGCTGTTACTCAATGTGCAGTCATCTTGGAAGTCCAAATGGCCCACTGGGTTAACAGCATACCATGAACTTTGCAAGTCTTGTAAATGTAGCTTTCAATATGCTGAATATAACATGACTTGCAGAGTCAGCTAATGTTAGAAAATCTTGAACATTAACACTACATGTAGATCTGTAGCAATCTTAGGCTAAGATCTTCTTAGAAGAATTGACATGTTTGTTTCTCTTAGACTGCAATTGTGAAACAAATTACACATGACACAGCACTGAACTATTTGTTCTAGATGTATAGCAATTCACGGTCAAAATAACTTCTACACAATCTGTGTGCTCCATTATTCCCAAATTCTTATAGCATTCTAATCTCCTGATCTTCCTCTGTGCATAAATGAACTTTCTGAAAGTCTTCAAACGCATTCTCAGTCAATGGCAAGTGAAGTATATCCTAGTTAACTTCCACTTAATCTCCAAGCACATCGGCAGCTCAGTATGTCTGTTATATACATCTGACCTCCTGGCATACAATACACTCTCCAGAATGTTTCTGTTAATATAATAGTGGTCTTTGAAACCTTGGTGATCCCTTTTGCAAAGACTTCTTAAATATACACTGCAATGGCTTATAATCACTCTTCAGATGAACCCCCCCAGTGTGAGCAACATAACCAGTCCAGTAACACAAAGGTGCTTCCACACATGTACAGATTCTGGCTGGAATGTTATAATTTACCTGTCAGGGACAAGACACACACCAAGTCCTTGTACTTTGTCCTTATACTTTGATCTGCACCAGGTAAGCCACCTTTTAGCAATGTCAAACCATATCACGGTCAATGCCTTAAGATACACAAGGCACAGAGAATGGTCTTTTACTAGGCTTATAAGCACCTTATGCAGAACTTATCAGTGACATACTTTTCATCCTTTTTATAGCTCTTTTATCTCTTATCTTCCCAAGTATCTTTATTTTGTTTCAACATGCAATTGTATAGGATTTCAACTAATTTTCTATTTTATATGAATCAACATAATTTTCACTCATTCCACGTACTACTGCTTTAACATTAGAATACCTTCTTACAATCTGCATCTCATTTAATTATTTTGAATACCAAAACAATGTGTGTTTTACTAACAAATCATGTAATTAACCAAGATGACAGTCTTTGGCTTAATTCTTTCATTTAGCAATATATGCATCAAGACATTCCATTGGACCCTGTACTCTCACAGAACAAACAGTGAATATACAACACATTTTCCTGACTCTCAGTAACTCTGACACTTCTGTGTAATCACTGCTAGGTTTTCACTTTATCCACCATATCAAAATTTGAATGTGCTATTGCTTTGTCCACTACAACATGCAGAAATGTATTCTGTACACTCATAAAGAACAAAAGATGAATATATTACAAATTTTCCTGAACCAGTAAATCTGAAACTTCTGTGTCATCACTGCTGGGATGTCCCTTCATCCATCACATCAAAATTCAAATGTACTTTATCCACTATAGCATGCAGAAATGTGGCACACTTTACCTTATAATGTTTTTCAACTATCCCATTTGGTTAGGAAACAACTGAACTTCCAGAATCTACAACTTCTAATTTAAGATGCACCTGGCTCAACCATGCATGGTACTCATACATTTAGGGACAGTTTTGTAGCCAGCCCTTACAGCTGCCAAATGGGTACGGGAAATGGGGTTTATGCAAGTACCCCTCAGCTACCTGTATGATCACTTCCACTCTTCTTGGCTCTTTTCACTAGCGCCATGTCAACTATGTAGTACTGCATAGTTGGGGAAGCTTTTACTGGAAAAGTACAGTTGTGTAAGTTGAACTTACTAAAACAGTAGATGTTTGAACAATCACTGCTATGGCAGCTATATGGATTATATCTTTCCAAGGCTATTACAGCCAACCAGCTTCCAAAGCTTCAGGGTACCTTCCATGTGCCCAAACTGTCAAGCAGCTTAAACTGAGCTTAGTAAAAGATAAATTTCATCACAAAACCCTTCAGAGCCAACAGAGAGAGAGAGAGGTTATGCCCTGAAATGACAATGCTATGGACAACAAAAATCAATGTCCATACCCTAGGATAAAAAACACACCAAAAAAAAAACAAGAAGGTTGGAGGGACAGAGGGAGCATCTACTGCAGTAGTGATCATTTGAACGTCTACTGTTATGGCAAGTTTAACTTACACAGCTGTACTATGCTCATCATGTAAACTGCTGCTGAAGTAGCCTTAGCAATATTGGTAGATTACCATAGTTAACTACATTTGGGAGGTGGAAGGAGTAGGGTTCAGGAGCCCATGCAGAATGGCCCAAGAAAAGCTTAATCTGGGCCTAAAGAAGGACTCAAGCTTTAGTGCTTTGTAAAAGTATTTACAGAGAACTAAGCAGCTGGTTCAAATGGATGGAACAAATGTTAGCTTCTCCAACACAAAATTAAGATTCCAAGGAGGGACCACTGGTTTTCTTGGAGGCCTCTTATGCAAACTCCTTTTGAGAACATTTAGGCATGAGACTGCATTAAAAGAGGAGGATCCACGGGCAGACATGCTGAAAAGTCCAATAAATAAACCTTGATAGAGGAATAAGAAAGACCATAGTATAGTAATTCACACAATTATTGTACAACCAAAGAACAACTAGTCATGAATGGGTGCTGGTTATGTTTTCCATCTGCTAATATATGATTTTCTAGTAGCAGACTTTCTTGCCTCCATTAGTACCTGCTGCATGTCCTCAGTAAACAGGTGCATAAAAGGAATTAAGACCCTATTACCCAGGCAGTCAATTAAACATGACTGAGGCAGGGGTGTATCAAACACTCCTGTTTTGTGCCAGTAGATCCAGTCTGCGAGGAAGCTTTTGGTAACTGCCCCTGGCCGTTTAAAAAAAAAAAAGAGAACCACAGTTGCCTGGGCCAGAAGGGAGTCACCACAATGATCTTGGAGGATTATTTCTGAATCTTCAGAAGTACCCTGGATATTGGTGTAAAGGGTGGAAAAGCATATAGAAACATTCCATCCAACGAAAAAAAGGCATTTGTCTCCCAGGCCTTCTTATATGTAATCCTAGAATAGAAGCTTGCCACTTGATTGTTCACAGAGGAGGGAAAGAGGTCTATTTGAGGAACTCCCACAGATGAATCAAACCTTGGAAGACCCCCAATCTACTTTCCACTTATGATGGTCTGTCCTGGTCCTAGTCAGCTTGTCAGTCAAACAATTTTGCTCTGATGTAGTGTAGGATACCTGAAGAGTGAGACTGTGCTGTGAAGCTATATCCCACGCTAACATGGCTAGTCTGCAAAAGGGGCAAGACTTGGTTCCCCCTTGCTTGTTGATGTACCACATGATTATGGTATTGTCTATGACCACTTGAAGAGGTCCCAGGGTCCAAAGATGGCTCAGAGTTGAGTGCCTTGATCAGGCAAGCATCTCCTTGATATTTATGTGCCTGCATCTGTCCTTCATGTCCCTTACCCCATGCACTTTTATCCTATCTTGACACTGCCTCCCAAGTAATGTCTGAAGCGTCTGTAGTGATGGACTGTTTTGGAGCAGGGAAGGAGAAGAGGAGACCTAGATTTAAGGATATCTATAGTCTCCACCCAAAGATTTCTCTGTTGACAAACCCTAGCACTTGGATTAGAAAAGATAAAGGGTGTAGATCCTGGGACCATTTCAGACACCACTGTATCTTTCTCAATGTGAAGTCTTGCTAGGGGTATCATGAGAATCATAGATGGCATGAAACCCACAATCTTGAGGTATTTATTCCCTTGCAGTGACCAACGTCTTAGTGGAAAACCTTAGAAATAAATCAAACTAAAGATATTTTTCCTGTGGAAGAAAAGCTGTTTGAACTGAGGTGTCTAGTTGACATCCCAGATGCACAAACCCGTGTGAAGGAGTCAAAGCTGTTCTCCTGGAATCCCAGCTTGTGTAAGAGATCTCTTACCTAAGTGCTTCCTGACACACTGAAAAAGACTCTACAAAGATAAGCAAGTTGTCTAAATGTGGATACCCTGTATCCTGCAGTGAGCTATAAGTGGAGCTAGACACTTTGTTAACACTCTTGGTGCAGTGGACAGTACAAAGAGTAAGACAGAGAACTGATAATGTTATCCAGACCCACAAAACCTTAGGAAATGTCTGAAATCTGGATGAATAAGGATGTGATGATAAGCATCTTTTAAGTCTAGTTTTACCAGGCAGTTTGAAAGAGGAAGAAGAGTTAACAGGTTGTATAGTGACTTAATTTTGAATTTGGGCACTACCACAGACAGGTTTAAGAAAGAAAGATCCAGAACTGGTTTCCAAGCATTTTCTTTCATTGGTACTAGGCATATCCTTGAATAAAAACCCTTCCCTAACTGGGAAGAAAGAGCTGGATCTATCACTCCTTAGGAAACTGTGTGATGAAGAACAGGTGGAAACAAAAAGTATGATTTGGATGATGAGGAATGATCCCCTGGAAAGGAGGAATTTCCTCCCACAGCCGTCTGTAACCCAAAATGAATGTTTCAGACAAATAGGTTCTGAAAATCCATCTGTTTCCAAACAGAAAATGGAGATTCAGACTTTACAGAAGAAAAAAGGGGCCAGGGTGGAAGGTGGTCACAAGTTCTTTTGAACATTCAGACTTGTTGGATGGTCCTTGGTTTTGGGAGGTTTGACATTTCTTTTCTGGAACCCTTTGCCATTTTTTTTTCTTAAACATCTATTTACCTGAATGTTGCTTACTCTGTTTTTTGCCAAAATTGGATGAAGAGATAAAACAATCTCTTAGACAATTTGGAAATGATGGACTGAAAAATCTTAGTAACTCCCTGGATCAGCTTGCTCCTTTTATCACACTTTTTGATCACCTCCGCAGCAGAGGGTGAAACACCAAACTTGTATCCAAGAGAGAATTCGAAATTTCATTTTTATCATTATCTGGGTGGTTCTGATAATGCAACCATGCAAACCACCTCAAAACAGTACCAGTTGCCATATATCAACACAGTCATACACACACTGCAAACAATGAGTAGGGGCCTGTGCAATAGAAGAAACAAGTTATTTAAAGCAGATTTTTCCTCGTGAACAAACACAAACACACAAAGACAAACTCGGAGGCACTGATCAAAAATCTACCAAAACTAGAGGCCTCCAAAGCAGACACCCAAGCAACTGCCACCTCAAGACATAAGACATGCAACACATAGTTCTCAAAGTCAGTGTGCTAAACAGTCACAGCCCTTAAGGCCAAACACAATGCCAGACACACTTGTTATAGGTGACTCCATAGTCAGACACACTGACGTCCCACTCACCAGACTGAACAAGGAAAAGATCACAGTAAGCTGCCTGTCAAGCGCTAGAATCTGCCACATAACACAAGCACTCAGGTCACTCCACAGCAAGTACAAGTATGACTCAGTCATTGTCCATGCAGGTGTGAACGACCTGAGACGTACTTCCCTGGACTACATGAAAAGAGACATAGAGGAGCTCTCAGATTATGTAGCCCAGGCCGGTATGACCCTGACCCTGAGCAGTATCCTACCCTCACCAAGAATGATGCCACAATACAGAGACAAAATGATCAGCTTTAATAATTGGCTTAATTACTGGTGTCATTCTAAGGGGATCCAATGTCTGTCTGCCTGGGATGACATGCTTGACAAGCCACGCTGCTTGCAAGGGACGGCTTGCACCTGTCACCCTGGGCTTCGGATATTGGCAAAGGCTCTTGCCACCTCCATAGTGCCTTTTTAGGCAAGGCTCAAATGATAAACCTACCGCCCTAGAAAAAAAAATGGAGAAAAACTAAGGGTAATACTGCTCAATGCCAGAAGTCTAAACCTCAAGATGCACGCCCTCGAAGCCCTCCTCAGTATGGAGAACATCGATGTCTGTGCTGTGACTGAAACCTGGTTCAAGGCTCCTGAGAGCACCCCAGCACTATCAGGTTATAACTCATATCATGCGTTCTGGCCCCAAAATCCGGACCGAACCACAAAAGGAGGGGGAGTATCCATATTCATAAAGGATACCCACACCTCCAGGTTAGTGGCAACGCACGAAGCATCAGAGACCATTCAGGTGCAATTAACCATAGGTAAAACTGCCCTACAGTTTGTAGCATGCTACAGACCACCTTCTCAAACTCAGGAAACCCACACAGCCTTCCTGAAGACACTGGAGAGTATGAATGTCTCTCCAAACACCATCATATTGGGTGACTTCAACTACCCAAACATAGACTGGGAACATTACTCAAGCCCCAACACCCTAGCCCAAAGGTTCCTGGAGTTCATAAACTCAAATGCTATGGAACAACTAGTCACCATTCCCACAAGAGGAGAAAATATACTAGACCCGATCATCACAAACATGGGGACAAAATGCTCCACACCGGAAGTATATCCCTCATTGGTGAGATCAGACTATAAATTAATCTCATTGGAGATCCACATCCCGCCCACCCCAGCAAAAAGACCACAGTGCTGCACTTCTCAAAAGCAAACTTCCCACTTCTTAAGACTGGTGTGGTATCCTTCAAGGCCCCCGAGCCAGTGGAAACCACAACCCACGCTGCTGAAACCCTTACAAATGCCTTCTACGAGCACCTCCAGGAATGTATGGATCAAGCAATCCCTAATAAAATCAAGACCCTTTCCACCAAAGGCAGGCGCCCGGTCTGGTGGACCCAGCCATAAACAAACTCTACAACAAGAGGAGAAAGCTACTAGATGACAGAGCAAAATCCCTAAAAGGGAAGGCATCTCTGATCAATACTAGCAAAAAACTACGATCACTCATAAAATCATCCAAGGCCAACTTTGAGAGAAAAATCGCTAATGACACAAAAGACAATCATAAGGCCTTCTTTAGCTATGTTATAAACCTGGGTGGAAACTCCCAGATATGCTCAGAATTAGTCCAAAATGATAAAAAAAATCACTGAACCCACAGACATTGCCAACATACTGGCAGACAGGTTCAGTGCAAATTTCTCCCCTCCCCCCCCAAAAGGAGAAATATCTATCCCACCAGAGTCTAGCCTCCCAAACATCTCAGATGCCCAGGTGAGAGCTGCTCTCTCTAAAGCAAAAAACACAGCATCATTGGGACTGGACGGTGTCCCCGGCTGTGTGCTACATGAACTCAATGAGGAACTAAACCCACACATAAGGCTGCTGTTTAATCTTAGCTTTACTACAGGATACGTACCCAAAGAATGGCGTACGGCAACTGTGGTCCCACTCCACAAAGGCGGTGCTTCTACGGACCCTGGAAATTACCGCCCCATAAGCTTGACGAGCCTTGTCTGCAAAGCTATGGAGAGGATCATAATGGAACTCATAAATAAAGACATTGGGGACCTACAGACACTGGATCCTACCCAATTTGGCTTTGTCAAGGGCAGATCCTGCCTCTTGAACTTGGTCGACTTTTTCAAAACAGTCACTAAGGCCATTGATGAGGGAAAGGCAGTTCACACAGCCTACCTTGACCTAGCAAAAGCGTTCGACAAAATACCCCACTCGGGCATCATAGAAAAGCTCACCAGCTTAGATGTAAACCCATATGTCACAAGATGGGTTGCAAACTGGCTCAAGGACAGAACACACAGGGTTAGAGTTGCTGGTGCCATGTCAGACTCTAAGCCGGTCACGAGCGGTGTCCCACAGGGCTCAGTCCTGGGCCCCCTCTTGTTCGGCATTTATTTTTCTGAAGTGCAGGCAAACATAGGGGGATTGTGGCTGACAAAATTTGCAGATGAATGCAAACTGGGCACCATAATTGACACTCCATCAGACACAGACATCCTCCAGAGAGGTCTCATAGAAATGGATAACTGGTGCCAGAGCCATGGCCTTAAGCTAAATGCCAATAAATGTATAGTCATACCCTTTGGGAAAAACAAGGTAACCCCTAATTACCACATAGGTGGTAATCCATTAAACACGGAAGAAGTTATCAGGGACCTGGGGACCCAAGTTGACAGTAACCTCTCTTTTGACACTCACATTGCCAAAGTGGTTAGGAAGACCTTCTACATTGCCCACCTGATCATGAAGGGATTCACATCCAGATCAGGAGAGATCATTGTACCCCTGTACTCTTCACTTATCAGACCAATGATTGAGTACAACGCCCCATTCGGAATGTACCTTACCCGACACCTGCAGCAGTTGGAAAGACCCCAAAAGTTCCTCACCAAAAGGATAAAGGGGCTCAAACATATGTCATACGATATAAACCAAATCAAGAATAAAAGGCAAGCACAGAGAGACCACGTTCCTGTTAAAACATGTAGCATAAAAATAAAAACCTTGTGTACAGGAACGTGAGGGCTTGTAAAACTCAACACTGCTTGTTCGCAAAGTCACAAAAATACTGCATTCCTCTGCAGACACCAGCAAGTAGTACTAAGCAGCAATGGCAAATAAAAAGCAAAACCAGAAAACAGTCCACAACATCCAAAACGATAAAAAACCTTCTTTATTGCATGCAGTAGTAAGCGCTTTCACCAGAATGGCTTCCTCAGACTGTAGCAGCATACACATCACACAGTCATTAAATAGCTTCAACAATTAACAACAGGGTGTTGTTCAAACCAATTAATTAAACAATAAAATATTCATGAAGCTTCTACTATAAAACATCCATTATGAAACATAGATAAAACAACAGTTAAAACAAGCAAAAGTGACTGTTCAAAAATAATAAAATATATTATATATATTATTTTGTATTTAATTTTATTTATTCACAGCTTTACCTAACTTCCTTCTTTTCAAAAAAGGTTGTAGACTAACTTTATCATTCAACCCAGGGGTTGAATCAGCTCTGCACCTTATAATCCATCTGAGTTCCATCTCAAGTGTATAAGCTTCCACATCCCCACCCCCTCATAGTGTCATGAATAATCTGTAAGACAAAAAAGGTAAAGGAATGTGTAGTCCCTGCCTGTATCTGATGTTTCGCTAGTGCATTAGTGATATCACCTATTCTCATTTTATAAAGATGTTCCCTAATTCTCAACCTCAACTGCCTATTGGTTTTGCCAATATAAAAGCTTGGCAGGCAGTGCAACTAGCGAGATAAATCACATTTACTGACCTACAATTAGTCCCTGTGGAAAAAGAAAAGATTTGTCCAGTGACAGGCTGTTCAAATATATTACTATTGTTAATAAAACTACACTGATTACAACTACCACATGCAACCGTATTAAAATTCGACGTCATGTACCTCACACCTTCCTTATGACACAACATACTTTTCAAGTTCATCTTATGCTTGTATGTGTATCTAGGTCTTATTCCTACTAATTTAGAAACATCTTCATCTACAGTGAGCACATCCCAATATTTTTCTATAATATATTTTATATTGGTTACATCACTAGTATAATAAATAGGTACATTCACTGTAACATTCGCCTTATGTGCCTGTCCTTGAGTAACTAACTCCTCGGCCTTAAAATTACTAGAGAAATAAGGGCAGGCTCTAGTTCCTCTCAGACTATATGTGTCAGTCAAAGCCCTGTTTATTTCCGCATCCTTATAAGACCTCTTCAAAACATGGTTCTTAAATTCTCAGCTTCAACCATAAAGCCACTATCAGAGGGATTCAAGGGGG